>NC_037672.1:73648976-73791318 GCF_003255815.1 Theropithecus gelada
CCCGCCTCGGCTTCCCAAAGCGCTGGGATTACAGGCGTGAGCCACTGTGCCCGGCCTGCATTTTTTTTACTTAGCATTTTTGGCTGTTTTTGTGCTGCAGTGGCAAAATTTAACAGTTGCAATGAAGACCATATGGCCTACAGAGCCTCAAACATTTACTGTCTAGTGCTTTACACAAAATGCTTGCTGACTCCTGATCTATAGTAACTAAAACTGTTTAGTATTGACAGAAGATAAGGTAAATAGACCAACAGAACAGAATAGAGAGTTAAGAAACATGCAGATTTTGTATATGGCATAGGAGGCCTTACACATCCATAGAGAAAAGAAGAACTCTGCCATAAGAAAGTCTTGGAAAACAGGTCATTAGTAAGAAAAAATAATTCCAAATTAATACAATATAAAATTAAATTATCATTTCATGACATTACAAAACTAAATTGATTCTTAAAGTTTTTAAAGAACTGAAATCTCTTTACATAATGAAATGTCAAGCTGCACCCTGGGGACAGGTAATTAATAAATAGGTGAACATAACTGGTTAATATCCAGTATAATAATACATTAATATCCAGATCATATAAGGAACTCACATATAACTATAATGTTATATGTGAGTTATATGAAATCACATATAACTTGTAAGTATAAGAAAAAAAGATTAGCAACTCATTGTGTTTTTCCTTACCATCTGCTGCCTGTTGACGAAAAGCTAAACTTATGAACAGGATTCTCAAAAGTGAAAATCCAAATTCCCTCAAAATATGTGAAATGGTTATTCTCACAGGTAATTAATGAAAAGCAAATGCAAACCACAATGAAATAGAATTTCATCTGCATGAGAATGACGGCAATATTTGCCATATTAAAATTGACATATTGTAGAAAGACATTTATTGGAAACTTTTAACTAGTTATAGTTAGTTTCAATTGAGAAGGGACAAGTAGTATAATGGAATTAGTAAAATACAGAGTTAGGATTACCCCTATATACTCCAAAGCTATTTCCTGGTTGTACATCTTAGGTGACCAAACTGGACTGTAATTTTTTCTAAATCGCCAAGTCAAGGAAATTTGTCATTCTTGGGGTGGCTCCTATTTTAAAACTATAGAAATATGACTGTCATTAAGACTAGTCAGACAAGTTTCATCTTAGTTGTTCGCTACATCTTTCCCAGCCCATAAAAACCAAGCTGCAACACTGGATGTAGCACATAAGTCAAAAGCTACATCAGAAGATTCTAACTTTTATCATCACTATTACCAGCATCATCACTGTTATCGTTATCTTCATCATCATCATTACCACCATTATACCTGATACTGCCACAACATCAGAACATTATGTACAGGTAAAGGGGATTTCACTGGAGAGAGTAAGTCTGCAAAGTTTAGCAAGTTGCCATTAAGTGGGTTCTAGTTTTTTGTTAATTGATTGCTTTTTATAATTCAGTTTTTATTTCTGGACACTGTCAAGAAACACGTTATTGTCTGAGGTCTACAGGCCCTTTGACATCTCTGGGAAAGTTTTCAAAAGTTAAAAAGAAAAATAATAATTCAGCAAAATTTTGCTTACTGGGAAAGAATATAAATATATAATTGACCTGAAATCTTAAAGAAATGAGGCATAAGATTTCTTTTATAATCACTCATAAAAACACTACCATTTTTGTTCTCTAGTAATGTAATTGAAATCAAATTTTCTAATATTAATAGGTTTTCTTAGGAATAATGAAAAATATGAATGCCATTATAGATTTTGGAATAATGTACTTTCCAATATAGATTTTGAATTAGCAACCAGCAAACTGCAGGTTCTCAAAACTTCATAAATTTTCAAATGACTTCCTTTTGTAGACTCTCTTTTTTTCAAAGTTCCAGGAGAAAGTGAAGATAGAGGCCATTACCCATTTGATCATTACACTTCTCTGCTCCTTATGCACAATTCTCACCCTAATGATTTAAAGTTTTCTATGGAAAAAGGTTTATTTTTATAGAATTTTAGAATTTTGCACCACAATTGTGCTTTAACACATTTCATTATATGAGATAATTCAGTTGCATCTAATTCAAATGGTCTATAAATGAAGTTCTAATAAATGAAAGCTATATATTTTTTAATGCTTTGCTGTTTAACTCCTAAAGCAATGCCCAAAAGTGGTTAAAAGGAAATCTAACCTAGGAAGTGATATTTGGCATGGACTGTAAGGGTACAATTACAACAAGACTGATGTTTTAAAATTGTAAGTAATGTACTTACCATCATTTTCATTAACATCATTATTGCAAGTTGATTAAGGCAAATGGTTATGCCACAATGGCATTGAGCTTTCTTTTATTCTTTTCCCCTGTGATGGAGCTGGGTTCAAGCGATTCTCATGCCTCAGCCTCCCGAGTAGCTGGGGTTACAGGTGCTCGCCACCACAGCCAGCCGATTTTTGTATTTTTTGGTAGAAATGGGGTGTCACCATGTTGGCCAGGCTAGTCTCAAACCCCTGACCTCAAGTGAACCTCCTGCCTTGGCCTCCCAAAGTGCTGAGATTACAGGCATGAGTCATTGTGTGCAGCCAGCAATGAACTCTCTTATTTGAAGTAGATTCATTCTAAAAGTGAGGCAATCATAGTTTAGTTATGTACATGAAGTTGGATACATTCATTGAAGATTGATTTTTAACCTATTTTCTTTGTTAAATGAAGGATTCATCTTGTAATGCAAATGCCTACCTTTAGAAAAAACTGTTGCCAAAAATTAATTTGGTAAATTAGAGTAAATTATTTCATGAATGGACATTTTTTGATATTTAGAACATAATTTTTAAAAGTGCAGTTATTTTTCAAAAATAATAATAAATTCCTAGAGGCTACATTTATTAGAGGAAGGGTTGAGTTAATCACAAACTTAACTGTATTCTTTTAGATATAAAATAATATTTTAAATTATTTTTGACAAGAGAAAGCCATGGGAGGGGGAAAAAGTCATATCAGAACTATAGTCAATAATATGTACTCTTCAGAAATTTTCAGAGCATCCCAAACGAGTTTTTAGAGAAAAATCTCTTTTAAGCTGGGTAAAGCAGTGATTATTCTGAAACCATTTCAGAACTTAGAATAATTTTTTAGGCTACCTCATGTTTAGGCTCTTAGACTAATATGCATGTCTCAGAAAGCCTGAGCTACCAGACTGTTATAACTAGCTAATTCAAAACAAACTTAAGACCTTACTGTCACAGTGCACTTTTATAGTCATTAAAAGAAACATGTTATCAAATATTAATAAAGTTATAAATACTGTATTAAAAATGCTATGCCTGAGTAGGCTTTTTATCTGAGGCTGATATTAAACAACAGAATTCTGGTATGAAAAACTACATGAAATGTGTCTGAAAGAAGGAGTTTCTTTGAAGAGCTTTGACAAATAATGTTGGTTCTGCGAAACACTAATTAACAAGTCATCAAAAGAGACAAAGACGTATAAGGAAGAGGTAGGATTAAGAATGTAGAACAGAGTGAAGAGGAAACAAGTTTAGGTGGAGTTGCACAGTTGTATAAGGTAATGCTAAAAAAACAGAAACAAAGATGTATCTACCTAAAAGTCAGTTGGTCCTGGATGGGATGAGAATGAAAAGGTTCACATATTCACAGGAAATATGTAATTCACCAAATATGTTCCCTGATTACAAACTCTTCTCTTTTGCAAGGTTTATTTAGAATGATACAGAATAGAGATTGAAGAAGCAGCTGAGGATGTTTTGAATTTGAAATCATGAATGTTTATGTTACAGCTCTTCCTCCAATGGACAATTATATAACATAATCTCTCAAGATATGAAAAATAACTAGAGTTCAAACTTCATGTAGATTAAGCTTAGTGTGGCTATACAATGTAACTGTAACCATACACTGCTTTATCTGTATGATGCCAAACCACCATATTTTCTAATTCTCTTTCATCTAATTGATTGGCTTTGATGATAAAACAACTAACTAATCTATTAATTTATATTATGCAAATAATTTACATTTGTTGGAGAAACATTATAGAAAATAGGCCACGGGTGGTGGCTCATGCTTGTAATTCCAACACTTTGGGAGGCCAAGATGGGCAGATTGCTTGAGCTCAGCAGTTTGAGACTAGCCTGGGCAACGTGATGAGACCACTGACTCTATTAAAAAGATACAAAAAAATAGCTGGGTAGGGTGGTGCACCCCTGTGGTTCCAGTTACTCAGGAGGCTGAGGTGGGAGGATCACTTGAACCCAGTGGGGCAGAGGTTGCAGTGAACTGAGATTGTACTACTGCACTCCAGCGAGGGTGACAGAGTGAGGCTCTGTCTCAAAAAAGAAAAAAAAAAAAAAAAGAAAGAAAATAAAAAAAAGAAAAATTAGAAAATATAGTTAAGTTAAAAGTAAACAAAAAATCTATAATTTTATTACATAGAGATTACTGCAGTTGACATCATGGTGTTTCCATCCGCATTTATCAAACCTATAATTAAAACTTGTTATATTATGTATTTAATTGTGTCTGTAAGTCTGTATATGTCCCTGTGCATGATATGGCTGGAGTTTACAAAAATACAATCAGACTACAACTAATGTTTTGTAACCCGCTTCTGTTTTTTAAAAAAGCAAGTCAATTTCTCTTTGGCAACATGAGGACAGAAATCATGTCTATTTTGCTTATTGATATATTTCCAGTAGCTAACCTGGGCTCAATAATGATTTGTTAAGTGAATGAGCATTATGGTCTATCCTCTTTGAGGCATTTGAGGTTTCTAGGTTTTCAAGTAACATGAAGTATAAATTACAATTCATGTACTATGAGTTGAAGGAGAGGCAGGTAGATTTTGATTGTTATTATCTGATTTGAACCAATTCTTTCCTCTTTCATAGGCACGGCATATCTTCCCAAAGATCTTGGCCACTGTGGACTACGATCTTTACTTTTCTTGGAGTGGCAGCAATCTTGGGAGTAACTATTGGTCTTCTTGTTCATTTTCTGGCAGTTGGTCAGTATAGATTATTTTCAATTTTCATCCTTGCTATAAATCTTTTAGTTTTAAAAATTGAAAAAAAAAAAAAACCATGAACATTAAATTTCTTCTTGGGAGTTTTCTTATTTACTTACTATTTTATTTCAACACAGTTTATTATAATACAGAAGTTTATAAAATTTTTTGAATCAGAGGCCTCCTTGTAAATTGTATCACCAACTATGGGGGTAGGAGCAAGACAAATGTTCAATGCTTTGATGTCAATATTCATTGCCATTAAAGGAGCTTGTAGTAGGCTTGTAGTTGAATTGTTACATCCTGTAGTAAATACATCTCACACTTTAGAGATTCCTTCTCTTCTTGGCTCAATTCTGTTATTGGTTATTAAGATATGATGAATAAGTAGCAATGAAAAATCTACAAATGTACAAATAACTCTTTTAATAGTAGATAGTCAACCATGGTTGAATGGCTAAATGTTTGCACAAACATGGTTTTAGTTTTAAAACTTTTATTAACAGTATACTCACAAAGCTTAGTTTCCAATTTATTTTTACCTTTCTGAAAAATAAGTCCTTAAACTTGTGTAGTTATTTAATGTCTGAAAATAAACTTGACATCCATTGTTCCACTTTATCTTCCCAATAATCTTGTGAGCTAGGGATGACAGATTTTACTACTATCCTTATTTTCACATACAGTACACTGGGGCTCAGAAAAGTAAAATGACTTGCTTGATATCACAGGCTTTTAAGTAGCATATTAATATACTTAATAGTTTGAGTAATTATACTACTTTATCATGATTTTTCTGAGCTTTATATCTCTGAAATATGTAACCCTATACAATAATGCAATGTCGACAAATTTTGGCTGACTTAGCAAAAATGACATTTTTTCTTTCAACCTGGCTTCTTTTCTTTTGTTTCTCCTCAGTCCTCTTAAGACTTGTCTTTCAGAAGGATAATGAGTGCTCAATCTCCTGTCTGCCATATCTATCCATGAAATTTTCATAATCTATATCTTTCTGTCCTCTCTTTCCCTCTACTCATTAAAAAATAACATTCTTCACAAAATTTCCTTAAGGACAGCGCTCTGAGTTTTCAAAATCAAGCCCTTGTGAATAAATCCAGTTTTTCAATATACACTTTGCATCTTAACAGGTCCCCTTTCCTGGGGAAGCAGTGTCTTAATGGCACGGAGTGGTGCAAAGGGGAACTACAGCACCCTGGCTGGAGCAGGAGGTGCATGGGACGAGAATTCACCCTTGAATGCCTCTATATGGTCAACCACCTACTATTTCAGATATAAGGCTAGAGTAGCTTAAATTGCTTAAAGTTGAATT
This sequence comes from Theropithecus gelada, assembly GCF_003255815.1. NCBI lineage: Eukaryota > Metazoa > Chordata > Mammalia > Primates > Cercopithecidae > Theropithecus > Theropithecus gelada. Next base: position 73,655,315 of record NC_037672.1, read on the forward strand.
ACTTGAACTGCACTCCTTGTGAAGTAAAAATGGATACAAGCTCTGTGGTAAAAGTTGTTTGAAGTCAGTTTGAAAGATGGGTTTTTGCTCTAGGACTCTGGCTTAGGAACGAATATAATATTTGTTAATATTGAGAACAACTTAAGCTGGATAACAGATATTGTAATCTTTCATTTAAGTGGTATGAAATTAGCTGATTGGCAGCTATTGTAATCCCTCAGTGAAGTAGTATGAAATTAGTTTCCCTGTCTAAATACATCTATTATTTCTCAATCAATTTTTTTTTAAACTTGTGAGTTTCCACTTTTTCGATTAACTCAGAAATAAGTATTTCATGAAGATCATTATTCTAGAATGACTTTGGTTCATCTCTTTCTCAACTGTTTTACTTAACAATGTTATTTCCAAAAGATTATATACACATGTATAACCAATTTCATAATTCTTCAGATAGTTTATCTAATAGTTCCCAACCCTACCTTCTTCTCAGAATCAGCAGTCGAGCGCTTTTGAAGTAGTGTTTATTCCCTAGGGCCTACCCTTAGGTTAGCTGATTCAGCTGGACCAGGGCAGCACCTACCCATGCATGCCTTTTGGAAAGTCTGTAGTGATTATGATATATAGGTGGTGTTACAATCTATTAGTATAAAACAGTGTTTTAGAGAGGTAATAAAATAATGTCTATCTTAAGAAAAAAGACTTTATAAACTTTGAAATGGAACGCAGTTTACCATGTAAAGATTATTGTTTCTATGTCTGTAAAACTGAAAATCACTGACCACAGTATAGAATATGGAATAGACTTCCATTCAGTTTATCTAAATAATTATATTAGCTCAAGCTGCCATATCAAAATCCACAGACTGGCTAGGTTAAACAACAGACATTTTTTCACAATCCTGGAGACTGGACTTTTAAGACCAATATGCTGGTTGGTTTCCGAGGAGACCTCTTTTCTGGCTTGCAAATAGCTGGATTCTTACTGTGCCTTCCTGTGGCCTTTCCTCTGTGTGTATTTTGGGAGATGGCATGAAGTGAGTGAGTGAGAGAGAGAGAGAGAGAGCATGCACGAGAGAGAGATGTGGTCTCTCTTTCTTTTCTTATAAGGAGACTAGTCCTATTGGATTCATGTCTCAACCTTATGACGTCATTTAACCATAATTCCCCCTTAAAGATCATGTCTCCAAATACAGTTACATTGGTGTTTAGGGCTTCAACATACAAATTTTGGAGAGGACACAATTCAATCCATAATAATAATCAAGTGAAAATTAATTGTAAAATGGTACCTTGAACTGATAGAATTCTCCAGTAAAATCATAACTGGAATCAGAAATCTAAACATAATGGTTTCTTGGAATCTGGGCATGATGTATGAGACTTTTGACAAATTAATCTAACTACTTGTAAATACCCTGGTTCAGCATTCTGGGTGTAACACAAAGTTAGCAGATTCTAATTATTTACTTTAGTTCATTTGGTGACAAACTTCACAGATGAAAATGATAAAATAGTAGAAAGAAGAGGGTCTTAGAGTTTATTGTAATTTAGTTTTTGTTTTTTTTTGTTTTTTGGAGATGGAGTCTCACTCTATTGCCAAGGCTGGAATGCAGTGGCACGATCTCAGCTAACTGCCACCTCCACCTCCCAGATTCAAACGATTCTCCTGCCTCAGCCTCCCAAGTAGCTGGGACTACAGGCATGCACCAACACTCCCAGTTAATTTTTCTTTTCTTTTTTTTTCTTTTTTTTTTTTTTTAGTAGAGATGGGGTTTCACCATGTTGGCTAGGCTGGTTTTGGACTCCTGACCTCAAGTAATCCTTCCACCTCGCGTTCCAAAGTTCTGGGATTATAGTCGCGAGCCACCGCACCAGGCTGCAATTTAGTTTTTATGATTAATAAAGAAAATCCCAGTGGGTTAAATACACCAAGACAGCACAGCCGATTTGTGATGGGGCTGGAACTAGCTCCTCTAGCTTCATATGCATTTGTCTTTTCAGGAAACTTCTCAGACAGACTTTGGCATTGGGGCTTTTGTATGTACTGGTTACCATAAGGAAAAATATAGGAATCAATGGAAATACAGGAAACCAGTTTTTATTTTATTTTATTTTATTTTATTTTAAAGTTATTTCTAACTTACAGGGTAACAAATTATTTCAGCTCAGGAGATCATACTTTTCAGTCACTTAGCGACTACGTGGTATATGGTAAAGGTGGATCAAAAGCACAAGTGCTCTCAAAATACAGGAATGGCTAATTACTTAAACAAAACTGGGTATTGTTTCATATTAGTTCCTGTTTTTTTTGAGATGGGGGTCTCACTCTGTCACCAAGTCTGGAGTGCAGTGGTGCAATCACAGCTCACTGTAGCCTTGAACTCCTGGGCTCAAGCAATTCTCCCACTTTAGCCTCCTCAGTAGCATGACTACAGGCGTGTGCCACCATGCCTGGTAATTTTTAAAATTTTTTGTAGAGACAGGGTCTCACTATGTTGCCCAGGCTGGTCTTGAACTCCTGGACTCAAGCAATCCTCCCACCTCGACTTCAAAAAGTGCTAGGACTATAGGTATAATCCACCGCATCTGGGCAGTTCCTATTTTTAAAAGATTTGTCCTGTTTTAAATTGTGGTGACCTAATGTACCAGGTGAAGCAGTTTATATTTGGGGAAAGGAAAAGATGGAGATATGAGACCTTGTGACACACAGCAAGCACCACCTATCATATGCTGTAGAGAAATAAAAGGGCACCATGCTTTTACACTGTTGGTGGGAGAGTAAATTAGTTCAACCATTGTGGAAGACAGTGAGGTGATTCCTCAAGGATCTAGAACCAGAAATACTATTTGACCCAGCAATCCCATTACTGGGTATATACCCAAAGGATTATAAATCATTCTCCTATAAAGATACATGCACCCTTATGTTTATTGCAGCACTGTTCACAATAGCAAAGACTTGGAACCAACCCAAATGCCCATCAATGATAGACTGGATAAAGAAAATATGGCACGTATACACCATGGAGTACTAGTCAGCTACAAAAAGGATGAGTCCATATCCTTTGCAGGGACATGGATGAAGCTGGAAACCATCATTCTCAGCAAACTAACACAGGAACAGAAAATCAAACACCGCATGTTCTCACTCATAAGTGGGAATTGAACAATGAAAACACATGGACACAGGGAGGGGAACATCAGACACCGGGGCCTGTCGGGAGGTGGGGGTCTAGGGGAGGGATAGCATTAGGATAAATACCTAATGTAGGTGACAGGTTGATGGGTGCAGCAAACCACCATGGCACGTGTAAACCTATGTGACAAATCTGCAAGTTCTGCACATGTATCCCAGAACTTAAAGTATAATAATAATAATAATAATAATAAAATAATGGCACCATGGAGTCCTCCAGGAATAACATCAAGGAATAGAAACCAGGCCAGCAGGCAAAGGGCATGCAAAAGGGTGCAAGACAGTGTATATCATCCAGAAAGTGAAGGATGACTGATGCTTGTATGTTTCCTGTATTAAAATTGCTTAGAAAGATTAATTGGGTAATTGCTAGGCTGAGTTTAGACTATACATGTAAAAGATGTTTTATCTCTAGTGCATACTCAGGTGGATTGTTAGTGATTGCGGGCATTGCTGTTTTGAGAAGAGTGCTGAGGGTATATCTGGACTTGGCAGGACAGTAATGTCTATTATCACATAAAGGGAAAGGGGGGGTCATTGAATAAACGATACGGAGTTGCCATTTCTGGAATAAACTATTGTTCACTCCTCTCCTTTTATTTTTCTCCCTCCCTTGGATTTTTTCTAAACTTGGGTTGAATGTTGAGGTAGAGGTATAAATGGTTAAGGCAGAGGTATAAATGTTGCGGCAGAGGTATAAATGGATTATTTCTAAAGCTGGGTTGAATGTTGAGGCAGAGGTATAAATTGCTTTAAAGTCACTTTCCACTTTAAAATTCATTGAGGTTTTTTTTTTTTCCTTAATTTTGCAGAGAAGACTTACTATTATCAAGGTGATTTTCATATTTCTGGAGTCACGTACAATGACAATTGTGAAAATGCAGCTTCACAAGCCAGCACAAATCTAAGCAAAGATATTGAGACTAAGGTAAATCAGAGATTTTTAAAGTTAATTTTATCATAAATTTGATTGAAATATATATGGTGACTCTTTTTTCTCTTGTCAGATGTTAAATGCATTTCAAAATTCCAGTATATATAAGGAATATATCAAATCTGAGGTCATCAAACTTCTGTAAGTACAAGTTCATTCAAGATTTTATGAAAGGAAAGTAGGTGATATAGCATACAACCTTGATTTTAGATAACGATAACACCAAAAAACAAACATAAAGAAAAACAGAAACAAAGGAACGGAAAGAAAGGAAGGAATGAAGGAAACAGAAAAAAGAAAAAGAAAAAGAAAGATCAAGTTCTCCATGAATGAAAGTGTCACTGTATCTAGCAAATTTCTGTTCTAGGCAAGAGTCGATATATACAAATCTTTAATCTTCATACCTGCAAAAGAATTATAAGGTTAATTGGTGGTGGTCAGTCCTAACTGACTGTTATGATGAAAGATAATTATAATTCCATGGAAAACAAATAATTCAACTGGTTTGTTTTTAGCCAATACTTTCCCTAAAAACATCCTATTTAGTTTCCTTAATAATTATCACTTTTGCAATGACTGTGGAACAAAGACAATATTTTAAGATAACATCTGTATAGACATACCTGTGAGGGATGCCTGAAGATAGTGGTGGTAGGGAGGGATGCAGGGAGGAAGGTATGGTGTATGAGGGAAGAGTAATGAGGGTAGAGCTCACTTGTAATTGGTAATTGTTAATATCTATTCTGGGGAATTCTGAACTCTCAAAACAAAACAAACAAAAAATCCAGCTGACCTAACCAACCTACTTATCTACAGACAAACAAAAACCTTCAAAGACCCTATAATTGATCATGATTATTTGAAAGTGAAATTATGGATATTTTCAAAAATTCTGATTGATATGGTTTGGTTTGAAAGTCTTCCAAAATGAATTAATCTCTTTTCCCGATTAATAAAAATAGTTTACTGAATATATAATCAAGATGTTCTTCATGCTTTAGAATTCTCTTTCTGAGCTTTCTCATTGCATAGATCTGTTGGGGGCAGACTGGTTATGTATAAAAAAACCATGGCAAGAAGTTTAGCACTGGCTTCTAAACACATGCTGGAAATTGTATTTTGAATGCTTCCTTGCCCTACCTTTACTTTCTCATTGATCTCTTTCTCTAAAATGAAGTTATTAGAGAAATTCTGTATGAGAGCACTGGTTTTTATTGTATTATAATAAGACTTCATGCCAATCATTTCTTGGCCAGTATTCCATTTCCTGTATGTGTTTGAAATATTCTGATTTTAGTTTGTGGTCTATATTTTCTTCCTTGAATAGTATTTCTGAACTAGACATACTAGAAGATTTTTTAGGTATCTTTGCATTTTATACATGTTTAGATAGTATCTGTATATTTTTCTTTAATATATGTAAAAAAATGTGACAATTAAAATGTGTGAAATTTAATGTGTTCACAAAACCTCTAAAAGATCAAGAAACAGTACGTTAAAAAATTTCTGTTGTTTCTAGGCATAATGCCAATGGTTCAACTGTAGAGTTACAGCTGGAATTCAAGTTTCCTCCAGCAGAGAGAGTTAGCATGAGGACTAAAATCAAGGCTATATTACATCAGATGTTGAAAAACAACATGGCATCCTGGAACGCAGTTCCTGCTTCCATTAAACTCAAGGGTATTTGACTTATTTCCGTTATTTTCTATTACATAGGTTTTCTTCTGTATTTTTTTTTAAAAGTACTAAATAGTGAACTAAGAGTTTTAGTAATTTGGGAAAAAAATATGCGTACCTAACTCCGTCACCCCTAGCAATGACTTGGTAGTGGAAAGGACAGTGCCAAGGAATCATTGTCTCAAGAATGATAGGAATGAGGGTTACATTGCAAGCATGGATGTAAGTTTGGAAGGGTTTGGCTATTATGCATGGGAAAGGGGGTGAAGGGTTCTAACTGAAGTATCTTTTTTTTTTTTTTTGAGATGGAGTCTTGCTCTGTTGCCCAGGCTGGAGTGCAACGGCACGATCTCGGCTCACTGCAACCTCTGCCTCCCAGGTTCAAGAAATTCTCCACCTCAGTCTGGTACTACAGGTGTCTGCCACCATGCCTGGCTAATTTTTTTGTATTTTTGGTAGAGAGGGGGTTTTATCGTGTTAGGCTGGTCTCAATCTCTTGACCTTGTGATCTGCTCGCCTTGGCCTCCCAGAGTGCTGGGATTACAGGCGTGAGCCACGGAGCCCAGGCAAAGTATTTTTCTTTTCTTCTCCCTACTTTTGCCAGGATCTCATGACAGAAAGCAGATTTAGGGCTTTCTTGGTGTTTCAGTAAGGAGACTGCAGGAGTAAGAACAATGTTGGGGATGTGAGTTCTTACCGATTCTTGTGAGAAAACTGGAGTAATATCACTTTTAAAGAAAAAAAATTGTCTGGAAAATTCCCTAGAAAACAAGGGAAGAAAATGATAAGATTTTGCCTCCTTACAGAAAGTGAAGTTTGTAAAGATCGTGAAGATTCTGCAAAGGTCTTGAAACTGTCACTTGGATTGTTAAAAGGCCAGCTAGGTGATAAGCACGTGGTTTCAGAGTCCAGTTTCATGGTTCTTGCAGCCAGACTATTAATCCTAGCATCCTTGAGGACTTGAAAGGCCAGCAACATCTGCCAGTTACTGCTCCTTTGCCACACAATAAAGATCCTGTTACCAGTGAATCACTAGTAAGAAGTGAACCTGAGGTATAACTTTTCAAAAGAGCAATAAAATTTTTCTGTGAGTAGCTTTTGGGAAAGAGGGATACATTGTTTACTCTCTTTCTGTGTCCCATAGAGTATAGTCATCATTTTCTGGTGTTTCTTTAGTTTCCTCCTCTTCTCCTTCTCTCTGAAGTCTTTTATCAATAGGACAAAGATTTAAATTTAAGTTCTCAAAATTTCATGATTCATTCTTAGTAAGGAGATTTCCCTAAAAAGCAGGATAGGCCCGATGAAGTATAATTTTAATTGGGACATTTTTCCTTAAAATATATATAATTCTCGGCATTTCAGAGTAAAGAGAATTATCATGGGGAAGAAATCCCTGCCAAGATCTCTTAAAAATATTTGTAAGGGTGCCAGCTTCTTACAGCACTGAATATTTTACTTCAATAATCATAAAACTGATTTTTGTTTTTTATTCCTTTTTCTCTTTTTCTAGGCTACCTAGCAGAGATATGGAGAGATGGCTGTAATATAACAAATAAGAGTCAGAGGGGCTGAAAATACCTGAACTACTCCAAATAGTTAAATGTTGGACAATATTGGGTTAGGAAAGTTAGCATTTATGTTCTTAGGTTGAAGTCAATTGCTTGGTGGTATTTGGTCAATTTTATATTTTGTTTTGTGTTTCACTTTCAGAAATCAGCAAGGCTGCTTCTGAAATGCTTACCAACAACTGTAAGTTAAGGACCTTTTTATTATAAATTTGATGAACTCACAGGTATTTTCTCATTATTTTTCTATTAAAAATATTTGAAATATATCATGTGGAAATCCCATAACACACTTTCCGAATTACTGGATATACTAGATATTGACTTAGAATTTCTCTTTGAAAAACACTGGTCTATTAATTTTAACATTTATTTAAACATATATAAAAAGTTAAATAAGAATTGATTCCAAATAATAAAATTGTGAGTGAAAAGTATCATATTTAAATATGTTAAAATGAGAAAGACTGAAGGAAATGACAATTTAGGATAAGAAGAAAATATAAAACCTGGCTATATAAAATATATTTATTAAAGATAAAAACAGTTCTGCATCTTAAACATTATTATTATTTTTTGCTTTAGAGGTGGGATGTTGCTATGTTGTGTGGGCTGTAGTGCAATTCACAGGTGCAATTATAGTGGACTATGCCTGGAACTCTTGGGCTCAAGTAATCCTCCTGCCTCAGCCTCCCAATTAGCTGAGCCTAATGGGAGCACATCACTGTCCGGTTACATCTTTTAAATACATTCTCTTTAGAGTATCATGTTGTCCACAAGATACATTCATGCATTCATTCACTCCATGGATATTTATGGAGTATCTTTTGTTCACATGGTGTCTTACAGACAGCAGTGCATATACTATGCAAGATGTAGACACCAATGAGGCAAAGTCTCCACCTTCAAGAATCTGCTTAGAGACAAGAGTTATAACACATAGACACAACAAAAGATAGTGGTTGAAAGATGTTTGAGACTGGAAAAGAGGATAAGTAAGAACCATTCAAACCAAGATAGAATACAGAACCAACACAGGAATATCTTATAGGAAAGAAACATCATCAATTAGATGTTGAATAATCACTGAAGGTTTCAAGTAATTTTTAATGATATATTTTTTATAATGCATAATCAAAGATACCTGCTCTTGTGTAAATTAATCCTTTCTCTAGGTTGTGGGAGACAACTAGCCAACAGTATCATAACTGACAACAGAATTGTGAATGGAAAAAATGCCCTGTTGGGGGCATGGCCATGGCAGGCCAGCATGCAATGGAAAGGCCATCACTACTGTGGAGCCTCTCTGATCACCAGCAGGTGGCTATTATCTGCAGCTCACTGCTTTGCTAAGTAAGTTTGAACATTTGATTAAATGAAGGATGCTGGGTGCAAAACTATTTTGGATAGTATGTAGGGGTTAACTTAATGTGTCAAGGTTCACCAAGACCATATGAAATGTACAATCACATAGAACATTTACGATCACCTGCATAACTAAAGAGCAGGAAAAGCATTTAAATTAGGGAAAGGAGAGAAAAGCGAATGGAAGTATTAACATTTTCCAAATAGGTACCTTGGTCTGACATTAAGTGCTTTACTTAACATCATTTCATTTAATCACAACATTCAATTCTGTATGGAAGGTATAGTTAAAACTATTTGAAGATGAGGAAACCAAGGCTCACTCAGGAAAGGTGACAAATCTTGGCTAAGATCACTCAGCTCTTTTGTTTATTTGTTTGTTTGTTTGTTTTTTGAGATGTAGTCTCACTCTGTTGCCCAGGCTGGAGTGCAATGGTGCGATCTCAGCTCACTCCAACCTCTCTCTCCTGGGTTCAAATGATTCTCCTGCCTCAGCCTCCCGAGTAGCTGGGATTACAGGCACGTGCCACTGTGTCCAGCTAATTCTTGTATTTTTAGTAGAGCTGGGGTTTTACCATGTTAGTCGGACTGGTCTTTTTTGTTTTGTTTTGTTTTTGTTTTGTTTTTGTTTTTTTTTTTAGTCAGACTGGTCTTGAACTCCTGACCTCGGGTGACCCGCCAGCCTTGGCCTCCCAAATTGCTGGGATTATAGGCATGAGCCGCCGTGCCCAGCCTAGCTCTTAAATAATAGAAATTGAATGTGAATTCAAGTATGTCTGACTCCAGTTACTAGGTGCTTCCTTGTCTTGCCATCCAGAAATTTATAATCTTGTTGAAAAAATTTAAATGTCATATATTAAAAGTACAAGGCTGCATAGTGTTGTAAACATGACATGCATTACAAAGATAGTAAGTACTATGGAAATTTGAAGAAGAAAGACAGCATATCCATCTGATGTAAAATTTAACCTGGACCCCAAAATTGAGTATATCCAAAGGAAGATAAATTGTTCTATGAAAAAGACATATGCACTTGTATGTACACCACAGCTGTATTTACAATAGCAAAAACATTAATTCAACCTAGATGTCCAGCAATGGTGAACTGGATAAAGAAAATATGGATAATATACCCCATGGAATACTATGCAGCCATAAAAAGACTAAAATCATGGACTTTACAGGAACATGGATGCAGTTGCAGGCTATTATCCTGACTAAATGAATTAACGCTGGAACAGAAAATTAAATACCACAGTTCTCCCTTATAAGTGAGAGCTAAACATTGAGTACATATGGATACAAGGAAGGTAACAATAGACATTAGTGCCTACTTGAGGGTGGTAGAAGGGTGAGGGTCAAAAAAGTAGCTATTGAAATCGAGAGTATGTGTCAATAAGACTAATTTTGGACCCCATTCACTTATGGGACTGAGGATGCTCATGTGATTCCTGACCAAATTAAATGTTCAGAAACTGGATGGAACTGAAGAAGCAGGGGAAAACATCAGTGACTCTACTTGAAGGGATCTGCAGAAAGCTGACAAGTCAGAGTCCTCAGCATTATTTTTATGTGACTGCAACATTTACAACAGCTCCATGTCAAAGATATTTTTCCAAATAGAATTTCAGTGGGTTATAGTGTTGTTTGGAAACCTCATGCCTTAAATTTGTGAGATAATCACCACTACAAACACTGTTGTGACCCAGAAACAGAGTGTATTCTAATTACATTGTGTCCTCTAGGAAAAATAATTCAAAAGATTGGACTGTCAACTTCGGAATTGTAGTAAATAAACCATATATGACACGGAAAGTCCAAAACATTATTTTTCATGAAAATTATAGCAGTCCTGGGCTTCATGATGATATTGCCCTTGTGCAGCTTGCTGAAGAAGTTTCTTTTACGAAGTACGTTCGCAGGATTTGTCTTCCTGAAGCCCAAATGAAGCTCTCAGAAAATGACAGTGTTGTTGTTACAGGATGGGGAACACTTAACATGAATGGTAAGGTTTTTTATAAAATCATAATAGCTGCATGGGAATAACTGTTTAATCAATCAATCATCCCCTCATGCCATTAATCAATCAGTAAATATACTGAAAAGAAAACCAGGAACACTTTTACACTGTTGGTGGGATTGTAAACTAGTTCAACCATTATGGAAAACAGTATGGCGATTCCTCAAGGATCTAGAACTAGATGTACCATATGACCCAGCCATCCCATTACTGGGGATATACCCAAAGGATTATAAATTATGCTGCTATAAAGACACATGCACACGTATGTTTATTGCAGCACTATTCACAATAGCAAAGACTTGGAATCAACCCAAATGTCCATCAGTGACAGATTGGATTAAGAAAATGTGGCACATATACACCATGGAATACTATGCAGCCATAAAAAAGGATGAGTTTGCATCTTTTGTAGGGACATGGATGCAGCTGGAAACCATCATTCTTAGCAAACTATCACAAGAACAGAAAACCAAACACCGCATGTTCTCACTCATAGGTGGGAACTGAACAATGAGATCACCTGGACTCAGGAAGGGGAACATCACACACCGGGGCCTATCATGGGGAGGGGGGAGGGGGGAGGGATTGCATTGGGAGTTATACCTGATGTAAATGACGAGTTGATGGGTGCAGCAGACCAACATGGCACAAGTATACATATGTAACAAACCTGCACGTTATGCACATGTACCCTACAACTTAAAGTATAATAATAATAAATACATTAAAAAAAAAAAAAGAAAACCAAGTGGTAGGACAAAAAGCATGATGTCAAATTGTCTTCACTTCCTAAAATATCTCTAGGAACAGGAATTGGAAAAATTGAAATTATGTTAGGCAGCCAACAATTACAAACACCTGAAAGAGACTAATCTAACCTGGGACTGGCCTGACTGTTGGTGACCAAGAGAATCTGCTTTATGCTATAGATATTCTTTGTCCCAGCAAAGTCTAAGATCTGCATAATATGCACTACTTATTGCTTTTAGGTTCATTTCCAGTGATACTTCAAGAAGCCTTTTTGAAGATTATTGACAACAAAATTTGCAATGCTCCGTATGCATACTCTGGCTTTGTGACTGATACAATGTTATGTGCTGGATTTATGTCAGGAGAAGCTGATGCATGTCAGGTATGTCTAGTTACATTAACCAATTGTTTTCTCCCAAACAGTTAATCAAATGGAAGCTTTTATCCACATAAAATATTTTTTTTGTGTTAATGATATTGACATAGTAGCTTTGTATTTCAATACACTAAAATCTATTAATATGTTAATCCCATTTATGTACCAGACACTAGCCTACATGCTAGGGATGTGGAGGTGAACACGCTCCTGCCCTCGTGAAGTTTCCAATCTAGGAATTCACACAAAGAATAATACTTAGAAGAAGTTTGCAAGACGAATTTTGTCCTACTTTGTGGGCAACCTGCAGACCTAGAATGTTGTCTTCTCTTTATCCAGAAATGCATCAGGAGTCTGGGCATGTGCCTATGTTACTCGTTCCTCAGAGGCTTCATCATAGAGACTTAAGCTCAGTGCAAGCAGCTAAGTCACCTTCTCCATATTCAAGCTGCACTCATTATATAAGTCAAACTCTGGTTTGCTCAAGTCAACATTTGGCAGTTTTAGGCCATATACTCTGGTTTGTAGCTGTCTTGCGTTTAAAAAAAAATCCTAAGGGTTTCAGAATTCTAAGCCCAAAGAGAGTGAATTGTTTTCGGTGCCCAGGAGGTATTGACAACTCCACAGGAGAGGTAAAAGGAAAGCTTTTGTTAAGACAAGAAACATTTTTTTCTTTTCTTCTTCTAGAATGATTCTGGTGGACCACTAGCTTACCCTGATTCCAGAAATATCTGGCATCTTGTTGGAATAGTAAGCTGGGGTGATGAATGTGGTAAAAAGAATAAGCCAGGTGTCTATACTCGAGTGACTTCTTATCACAATTGGATTATATCCAAGACTGGACTCTGAAAGAAAAGGAATTATACAAAGGTACATAAAGACAACTGCAGGTTATCCTTATCTGTGGCTTCAGGATATTTTTATTTTGATTGTTGGTAAACTAATTGTTTTATTATATATAAAAATATAAATGTCTTTATTAATATTTTGTTATATCTAAAACACTGTCCTTGCATTTATTAATCTTTTAAATTAATGTAAGAGATAAGAAGAGGCTGGGTGTAGTGCCTTATGCCTATGATCCTAGCACTTTGGGAGGCCAAGATAGGCGGATTGCTTGAGCCCAGTAGTTTGAGGGCAGCCTGGGAAACATGACTAAATCCGTGTTCAAAAAAATACGAAAATTAGCTAGGCATGGTGGCGTGCACCTGTAGTCCCAGCTATTCAGGAGGCTGAGGTGGGAGGATTGCTTGAGCCCAGCAGGTCGAGGCTGTGATGATTTATGATTGCGTCACCACTGCACTCCAGCCTGGGCAACAGAGTGAGACCCTGTCTCAAAAAAAAAAAAAAAAAAAAATAGAGAGAAGAAAATAAAGAAGGCTAATATATAATTTTTCTTAATAGCTGAGTTGTGATTCATTTTACCATTATATTCAGAATTGACCTTAATTTGTTTTCCAGAATCAAAAGAAAATAAAATATGAATTTTGAAAGTATGAGAACATATATAGGGGATTTATCAAATGAGTTACTTTTTATTATATCAATTATAATTTCATTTTGTTAAACTGGAATATGTGCGACAGTGTAAATTAATTTTTTACTTATATGTGAAATGATTCATGTACCTCATAAAATCATGCAATCTTGCAGTGAAGAAGGAGTATCAGAGGTCCAACTAGACTGAGTCTTTCAATTTACAGATCAAGAAACTGAAGACCAGAGAAGAGAAATGATTTGCTTAAAGTCACTCTCCATCATCTGTGATAAGTTGATAAATTTATCCTTACACAAATTTGTCCTCATTGAGTTTAGATCCAAAATTTGTCAGGAATTAAAGAATGACTTTTGAGTGGCAATTATTTATACAACATTTTCTTCATATTTATCTTTTGTCATTTGCTTTCACTTGCAGCAAAATAATATGAGGTCATCAAGGGCGGAGAACTGTGTGGCATCTCCTTATAGTAAAAGTGCAATCATATGGATGGCTAACTTTGTAATCTCTACAAATAATTTACCTTATGTAATTTTCCAAATGTAAAAGTCACCAAAAATTTAAAGGTCATTCAAATAAAATAAAAAAATAATCCTTTCTTCAGTTGTTTGTAGAGTTACTCTTTTATTCTTTATTATAAAATATGGCTCAAATGACATGCATATTGACATCAAGCAAATCTATAACCAACTGTGACAAGATGGTTTCTTTCTCTCCTCACTTCTGTTTTGGGCCAGCCACACACATTTATTGAGTCCCTAATGTGTTTCAGGAAATGTCAGGTATAGATACAATGTCTTCCTTCAAGGATACCACATTTAGGGAATAAAGATAGGCACTAAACACATAAATAAAATAATTTTACATTATGATAAATGTTATAAAGGAAATAAAAAGTAATGTGATAGAAAATGATGGAGCAGATAAGCTATACTTTACATTGGGAAGTCTGAATGACATCTCTGAGGGGGTAGCCATTTGAGCTGTACCTAAAGAATGAAAAACCAAGCCAGGCGCGGTGGCTCAAGCCTGTAATCCCAGGACTTTGGGAGGCCGAGGCGGGTGGATCACAAGGTCAGGAGTTTGAGACCAGCCTGGCCAAGATGGTGAAACCCTGTCTCTACCAAAAATAAAAAATTAGCGGGGCGTGGTGGCACCCGCCTGTAGTCCCAGCTACTCGGGAGGCTGAGGCAGGAGAATCCCTTGAACCTGGGAGGTGGAGGTTGCAGTGAGCCGAGATCACGACACTGCACTCTAGCCCGGGTGACAGAGCAAGACTCCATCTCAAAAAAAAAAAAAAAAAAAAAGAATGAAAAGCCAAAACATAGAAAACATATGAAAGAAAAGATATCCAAAGGGAACCAAGTATAAATCCAGAGAGAGAGAGAAAAGTGAGATGGATATGTGGGGCAGAAAGAAGGGCAATGTGATTGAAACCCCGTGGATAAATGAGAGACGGTAGGAAAGAAGATGGAAGAGGTAGCTGGGGGCCAAGTCAAGTACCACTTGGTAAGCCATGGTAAAGACCTTGGATTTTCATTCTAACTGCAATGGGACGCCCAGGAGTTTTCTAAGCAAAGGGAGTGAGATAATCTAATACATACTTTGAAAAGATTACTTAACTTTGATGAAGACAATTGGCTGGAGTGGGGGTGAAGAGCACAGAATGAGATACAGGCAGACAGGTTAGAAAGCTACTGCAGCTGTCCTAGTAAGAAATGAACACATATTCACCCTTTTCCTTGGGCTAGGAATATACCTTGGTAGGATAACAGAAGATGCCCTTTTATAGTGCAACTCAAAGTAGAACAAACTTTAATATTACTAAGAGGCCAAAGGTATTGCAGGCTGTGTAATGATTTCCTTGTCTTGAGGATAGTTAATTCAGAGGTCAGATGTTACAAACATTTAATTTATCCCCAACATCATGAGTTGAATCACAGTCTGTCCCTTGCTTCTTCCAGAGGGAAAACAAATGGAACCGAATGAGTAATAACCCCAATACGGAAGAAAGAGGAAAGTGATTGGAAGCAAAGGGTCGACGGGAATTTGAAGGAGGGTGGGAGATTGGTGGAGGAAGAGAAGTTGTGAGACTAAGGGGTCCATGAGAAAGAAATGAAGAGTGAAGATTCCTCGAGAATGAGGCTGTCTGGTTGAACAAGGAGGGATATGATAGCATGAGTGGCCAATCTCCAGGCTTGGTGTAGGTAAGGAGCAGGTGGGACAAATTATATAAGGTAAAGCAGTTATTATTCAGCAAAAGGTGGATTCTTTATGGGGTGCAATAGCAGCCTTTACTTCAGTCTTAAGAACTTAGAATCTTCACATTCATATGGACTCTATGTGTGATGGATCAGCTAAAAGTAAGTGTTTTTTCTTTCTTTCTGGTAGTAATAGACTGCACCATCCTGGCCTTCTGATGTTAACAGCACATTGAGAAGTTCACACAAGCAAAGAATTAGAGGTCTGCCTTGAGAAATAAAACCAACGACACTAATCACAATGCATGAAAATTAAAATGCGAAATTGACAAAAGTATCATTATTTGCATTACAAAATTAGTCACCATTTTATTAAAAAGTGAAAGATTTTCTTAAAATGCTTTTAACTCATAAGTGGTATGGAAAAGAAACCAGAGATGAATGATTAAGGAGGTATCTTACGCTCCCCTCATCCCCCGGCTAAGCAGAACAAAACAAAACGAAATAAAACAAAGAACAACTTGGTCTAATTTAATTCTTTCTTCCTGATTTTAAGTAGGGGAAGTTGAAGTACATTTTGAAGGAATCCACTGAGCAAGAATTTGACAAAGAGCATACCATCACTGACTAGCGGGACGACAACTATTAGTAAATGTCCATATGTTCTTGAGAAACATACAAATTTATGTGTTTGAAATATGAAACTCTTTGTGATATAAGATACGGATATTGTCTTGTGAACTATGAAGCATAAGCCAAGATCTTTTTGTGAATGCAGTGCTAATTAGAATGGCATGTTTTTAAAGAATAAAAAAATTAATGCCATATATGATAGCACAAAGTTGACAAGGTTGTTCCCTCCTTCTTGCAAAGCCTCCAATTAACCAACTAGTTTTGGCTTTAATAAGGAATTTTTGAAAGTGACTTCCTTGTTCAAGGATTATGTCTACTGTAGAAACACTTCCAACTTATCAGTGGATGAGAACTCTTTTTTTTAACTCATAAGGCAGTATTTTGTTATGCAGCACAGACTTTTCTATTAATGCATTCAAGGAATACTTTCACTGAAAAATAAATCAGAAGAGACAAAGTGATAACAAGTATCTAAAAATGTTTTTAAGTTTATTTTTAAAAATTTGGTCTTAGAGGCAGGGTGCAGTGGCTCACGTCTGTAATCCCAGCACTTTATGAGGCCCAGGTAGGCGGATCAGATGTCAGGAGATCAAGACCATCCTGGCTCACATGGTGAAACTCCTTCTCTACTAAAAAATACAAAAAATTAGCAGGGTGTGGTGGCGGGCGCCCGTAGTCCCAGCTACTTGGCAGACTGAGGCAGGAGAATGGCGTGAACCCCGGAGGTGGAGCTTGCAGTGAGCTGAGATTGTGCCGTTGCACTCCAGCCTGGGGGACAGAGCGAGACTCCGTCTCAAAAAAAAAAAAAAAAAAAAAAAAAAAATTTGGTCTTAGATATTGGTCTAATGGCTCAAAGTCTGCTAGAAGTTTTTCTCCATTGACTAGAATTTTTATTTTTATTTTTTGGCATACCCGCAAATATCTTCATGTTCCCCTCATTGAGCTTGTCGTTTGCCATTTGTCATGACTTAAATACTGTGATCAGTCATGACATCTACACTCACTGCCCCTGCCCCTATCTCCCCATTCACTATCTAGCTCGGCAAAAACACAAACACGGTTCAATCCAACTCTTCAGCTTTTTAGTGCATGTACCATAGTTGTTGATTTTAGCTGGAGAAAACACACATCATGCTGACTACTCTTTAAAATCATAGTCATAAACCTCAGCTAGATCCTTAATGCTCTCTGAAAATCCTTTTGCACTTCCTTAACCAAAATGCCCTCTTATTCTCCTCAATAACTCATTCACTTCTCTCCTGCCCTTAACTCCAACACTGTCTTTTTCTCCTCCTTACACTCACCAGATGATCATGCTCATTATTTCACCAAGAAAGCAAGAGGAACAAGATGAGAGTTTCTACTGGCACTTACCATAAAAATTTACAAATCTACTTGCTTCTCAAAGGGCAGTACAGGTAACTGAACTTGAGCTAAACAGCCTTTGTGCAAACGCTGGCTTTGCCACGTACAAGATGGGTGACTTTGGGCAAATTATTTGAAATCACTATGTCTCAGTTTCTTTGATGTGATATGGGCATAAGAATGATATCTGCTTTATGGTGTTGTTTTGGGATATTCAAGGAGTTAAAAGTAATGTACTTAGAACACATAGCAAATGCAAGATAGACGTTAGCTGTTATTGCCGTCTATCCTCCTTTTTGTTACAAGGATTAACTGTTTGTACACCACTCTAAGGCCAAACTCTGCCCTTGTGCTACAAACCCATCTGTACTCACCTTCTCAAAGATTTTATTTCTGTAACCGTTGCCCATCCCTATTTATATCATCAATTTTACCCTCTATACTGGATCATTTCCATAGACACAGTAACCTCTGCAATATCTTCCAGATAAAAACATGCTTATTTTTTAACCCTACATCTTCACCTGCTATATTTTTTTGTGAAACTAGTTCAAAGTGCTGTCTTTTCTTCCTTTCCATTCATTCCCTCTCAAACTCACTCCAAATATTGACTCAGATGTTCCTCCAAAACTGCATTAGCCATGGTCACCAATGAGTTTTGTGTTGCAACACCAATGCTCAATTCTCAATTCTTCATTTAATTAATCTATCAGTAATATTTAGCATTGTTGATCATGTTTTATGGAAACACTTTCTTTATCTGGCTTCCAGAAAAAAAAAAAAAAAAAAAAAACATCTTTTATGGCAATCTTTCTATGTCATTAGCAATTTCTTCTCAGTTTTTCTGCTGGATCTTCCACATCTTCCCCAACTTTAGATGTTGGACTGTCCCAAAGCTCAGGCTCATATCTCTTCTCTTCTCTACTTACACTCACACCCTAAGTGATCTTATCCAGTTCAATGGCTTTCTTTTTTCTTTTTAGACAGAGTTTCACTCTTGTCATCCAGGCTGGAGTGCAATGGTATGATCTTGGCTCACTGCAATCTCCGTCTCCTGGGTTCAAGCGATTCTCGTGCCTCAGCCTCCTAAGTAGCTGGGATTACAGGTGCCCACCACCATGCCTGGCTAATTTTTTGTATTTTTTGTAGAGACAGGATTTTACCATGTTGGCCAGGCTGGTCTTGAACTCCTGACCTCAGGTGATCCACCCACCTCGGCCTCGCAAAGTGCTGGGATTAGAGGCATGAGCCACCACACATGCCTGTTCAATGGCTTTCCATGCCAACTCTATGCTTCCACTTCCAAGTGTCTTAATTGTAGCTTTAGAAGTCACTGTTTTGCCATCCCCCTGAACCTTTGGTGGCATAGCTCTAAAATTTCCTCTTGAAAATCTAATAGGCAGTTTTTATTAGTATGTCAAAATAGAGTTGTTCATCTTTTCTCAGTCTTCTACATTTCAAAAGCATGAACCTGAAATCATCTTGGGTAACATATATTTGAGACATTATTTTTTGTTAATTTCATTATTGGATTTTGTATAGGATAGACTTAATATACAGCTGGACTGGGAAAACTCTATCCTTTTCTTTGGGAATACTTTTCTTTGGGAAAAAAAGTTGCTTAGCTTTGACTCTTGCCCAAAGTAAGTCCAGTGAGATTTAAGTGAGGTTTAAAGTCCGAAGCTCTCCTAGCAACCTCTGGGCCATTTTGCTTTACAGACCCAAGATCCTGCTGAGAACTTCTGCCTTGAGTGTTCATGAAGTTAAGATTCATCACATTGATTTTGGTGGTTCAATCTGGAGACAAAACGTGTGTATGTGTGAGTAGGGATCATGGGGCATTTGCACCTGTATATCTCTTGGCTCCCCTAATACTTGCCTACACGCTCTCTCTTGCTGCTTTGCATTCTTTATTTATTTTTACATTTTTAATTGATATATAATAGTTTCTACATATTTTGGGAGTACATGTGCTATTTTGATACATGTGTACAGTGTATAATTATCATATACTTTTATTTTTTTATTTTTTTGAGACAGAGTCTCACTCTGTTGCCCAGGCTTGAGTGCAGTGGCCGGATCTCAGCTCACTGCAAGCTCCGCCTCCCGAGTTTGCACCATTCTCCTGCCTCAGCCTCCCGACTAGCTGGGACTACAGGCGCCCGCCACCTCGCCCGGCTAGCTTTTTGTATTTTTTTAGTACATACGGGGTTTCACCGTGTTAGTCAGGATGGTCTCGATCTCCTGACTTCGTGATCCGCCCGTCTCGGCCTCCCAAAGTGCTGGGATTACAGGCTTGAGCCACCGCGCCCGGCCATATACTTGTATATAAAAGCTTTATGTGAGTACTCTGTGTAGAGTTTTATAAGTCCTTTCAAAAATTCAAACTTGTGAAGTATTTGTAAATTTTAATCGTTAAAGTGAAGCAATGATGTGCTGAATCTGGCTTGCAGCAATGTACAAGAACTGAGTGTTAAAACTTCAAGAATCATACAAGCTAGTAGTGAAACAGCAATAGTTAAAAATTAAAGGTAGTAAATACTCAAAATGCATGATGTCTTCATTATTTTAAATTTTGTTAGTATTCATGGTCTTGAGATTATTTGCATATGTTGTATCCATATGGTGGCGATATATAATAGAGTGCTACTGCTCATCCTTGCCTACATCCATAGTGATGTCATGTATATAGCTTGAAATTGGCCATGGTGTATTTATACTGTGGAAATTGGCAAATGTTTTTAATTAGCTCCCTCCCGCCTGTATCAAGACCTTGTTGTTAGACACTAATCCCACACCTCTGAATGTAATTATTTCTCATTTATGTTTTTGAAAGAAATTTTCACTAGATAATGCAACTGGGGCACAATTTCTGTTTGATAACATTAAAAACGAGCTTTTGGCCACTGTGCCAGATGTGTTGTTAAATGCCCTAAGTATTGCCTGCCGCTGATGGTGGTGAGTAAAGTCTCTTACTGGTTTTTATTTTTCATAATTTCAATGCAAGAGAAAGTTTCAGAAGAATCTGTTTTTGAAACATTTCATGATGATATGTGTTAAAGGCATTTCAGACTTACAGTTTATAGTGATTAATGGGTTTCAAAATAACCCAATTATATTAGAATATGTTGTTGTCCTGCATAATTATTATGCTTTATTGTGAAAATTAAATAATTATATTACACTTTATTTTTAAAAATTATTTTATTTTACTTTATTTTATTTTTTGAGGTGGAGTTTTGCTTTTCTTGACCAGGCTGGAGTGCAATGGTTTAATCTCAGCTCATTGCAACCTCCACCTCCCAAGTTCAAGTGATTTTCCTGTCTCAGCCTCTTGAGTAGCTGGGATTACAGGTGTGCGCCAACATGCTCGGCTAATTTTATATTTTTAGTAGAGACAGGGTTCACTATGATGGCCAGGCTGGTATTGAACGCCTGACCTCAGGTGATCCACCTGCCTTGGCTTCCCAAAGTGCTGGGATTACAGGCGTGAGTGAGCCACTCCACTTGACCAATATATTATACTTTCTTGTGTTGTTGCCTTAAAAATTAATTATCTTCATTTAAAATTTGTCACAATAGACACTCATGGTTGTAAAAACAAAACTTTATTTTCACTAAATATAGGAATACATGTTATACAAGAATCCATTAAATAACCACCTCAGGTTTTATAAATTTAGATTTATGCTCTTTAAGTCAGATTTATCTCATCTGCTAAAGACAACATTCAATGAGACAGAAATCACTAACCAGAGTAATGAGAGAGCATTCCCACATTACCTTTCCCAGGCATTTGATTAAAAAAGAGAAGATTTTAAAAAATCAAACCAAGCCATCATCAGAGAAGGTAACTTAAGAGCCAGAGAGGTACTATGTTGTAAATTAATCTGGCATTTGTTTTAAAAAGAAAATGTGGCATGCCATCTGAATTGTTCGTCCTCCTACCTATCTTTAATGTACTATAATGGCATTCTTCAAGAACAATCATCTTAATGATCTTGGAGAATTAGTCTGGCAGCATCTCCTGCTTAAAATCCTACTCCTCCCCTTACCTCCCTGTCTTACCGCGCTTAGAAAATAAAACCCATATTCTTTATTATGACTTGCAAATCCATAAAAAGCTTGACTTCCTCTTCCTATTCATTATTTAAAACACAGTTCAGGTGTAACTCCCACCAGGCAGCCTTTCCTTACATCCCCAGGATGGTGGCTTCAGGTTGCCCCAGGCTTACACCTGTCACTACACTTTCCACAGATGTAAAAATTATGCATCTGAATCTCCTACTAGACTGTGAGCCCCTCAAGAGCTCTTTCTCATCTCTGTGGTCCTGGACTGGTGGCTAGCTTCGTGGAGGTAGTCATGGTGTCCAGCTGAACAAAAATGAGATGCACTATCAGGATCTGGCTGCTACATACTTCTTTTTCATGTCCCATCATGTCCTTGCATGTTGCCTGTGTTTCAACCCCTCAATTAGTTGGGATTTAAAGAACATGCTGTTATGTGTCTTTCCAAGTGGTGTACTCCAAATCTGGGAAGCCCTTCTCTGACATTTTTTTCCTTGATATATTCTTACTATGCTTTAAAAACTAGTTCACACTTTTTGTGAGACTTTTTATCCACTGTATTCTCATAGATTGTGTGTCTATTGCTTTAAGACACCATCTCAGTCTGGAAAGTTTCACGAAGTCGACAAATACAGTTCATTTTTAGTTTATATTAATTTTGTCCTGACATCCCCAAAAGCTAAATTTTATTGCTAATTCTATCTTTTTTCCCTACTCAGATCCATATACAAGATAAGCTTTTATTTCAATTCAATAAGTGTTCTAATTGTTTTTTAATTACATATGAAATATATGAATACATTATGTTTGTGAAGAAAATGAACCCATTACAGATCAGGCTAATATTTTTTCCAATCATCATTTCCAATTCTGGTCTCTTTCCTTCTCTGAGGTAATTCTTATTTTGTGAATCCTTCCAGATATTTTCGGATATTTATTTATGTCTTTATAAACATGTACATGAATTTAAATACATTTATTAGCACCCATTAAAAATGTGCAATTTTATTTAGTGTTTCTTTTCTTTTTCGTGGTATTATATTGAATTATCATATTCACTTAGTAAAACAACTCTTGACTAAATAATTCCATTTCCTATAAAGAATTTCTAAACCAGAACTATTTCTTACTCTAAAACCTCCCTCCCTCTGTAAATCAATTTCTGCAAAAGTATATGCAGAGCCTCATTGAGAATTTTTGGATTAAGCATGTTTCAAATGAGTAACGCTGTGGCAGAATAATTGTATCAAATAAAAACAATTTGCATTTAAGTTATTTGTCAAAGACATCTCTGTTAGATCGTTGGTTTTTCTGGGGAGGAGCTCTATGCCATGAAAGGATGGATGGAACTTGAGTCAGACACCGACTCACCAATCTGTGGTGGTATTTTGAGGGTGGACCTCTCAGAAGACCAATCCAAGTAATATCTATTTTTTTTTTCTAAATATCCAACTCAAAGGGGATTTACATTTCTTCCTTTAAATCACAGATCCATAGCTGTCATCACACTTGTTAAACAAGTTTCCTTTTATTTGTTTTTTGCTGTTTTACCCAGCCCTCAAAATCTCAACTGTCATTGTGGTTAGCACATTTACCAGAGAAGAACTGATCACGACAAAAGAAGTGCAGAAGTTTTCTTTATTTACTTGAACAGCCATTATATCAGCACATTATGTATAGGTAAGTGGAGATTTGCTTGCCTAAAATTCTGACATCAATAGAATGAACACTATCTCCCCAATGTGACCCCCATCCAAAGATTGCGGTAAAACAGCTAATTTTGGGTAAGAAACTTGTAGTTTTTCCACAGCATTTTTGGTTTCCTGCACAGAGACAACCCTGTCACACTTGTGTCTGCAATTTATAGTTTTTTTGTAATGATCTGAAGAGTGCTTCAGAAAGGTGATGTGCAGCTAAACCTCTGGTGAATGAAAAATAATATGAATGTGCGACTATTGTAGAGAGCAGGTAGTGGAGGGAACATTTTCTTTTCTTATAAAACAAATGATAAATTGTTGTTGATAGTGATGAGGATTAGGATTTCCTTGTATTTGTTTAGTAACTTTTGCTTTCTAAAGGCCTTCATGAATAATATATTGAATCTCACAGTATCATTGCTTCATAAGTATTCTCTGTTGAAACATATGTAAATACACATATTTTACTTGTTAAATATTCATGAACCAGAATCGTACAATTATGTATTTACACATGCGTCTATTTTTAAAGTATCTAACTAGATAATTATCACAATAAGTGAACAGTGATCATTAATGGCAAAATTTTAAGAACATACTCTCAGCTCACAAGGAATTTTCATCTACATATATAAAATATGGCAAAATTAACTGAATTTAACTTGTAACACTTAATGTTTGGATAACTGTGAAATATAAGTACATACCTTACACAAATAATTTTCTAAAATGTGTATTTTAAGTCAATATTTGAACCCTTTAAGATATGTGTGTATGTGTTTATATATATATATTCACAATATCAGTATTCATATGAAAATGTGATTTGACAGGGAACATTCATTGTGATAGAATATACTAAGAATTTTTCTTGAACTAAAGTAAAAAGGTTTTTGTTGTGTGACTATTTCTTTTTTATTAAGGATGCTATTTTATTCATAACCCTGATGTTTTCTTATTACCAACACTTCTGATCTATCAATAAAAGAGTGATCAAACACATTTAAAAGTGGAAAAGAAACAGCATGATTGTTTTGTTTTGTTTTGCCTGCCAGGGAGTCATCACCTTTATGCTGAGTGGATATTGTTTCCTTTAAGGCATCTCCTCATTTTCTTTCATCGTGTTGACACTCGTGAGAAGTTCTAACCTGAAAGATTTCAAAAGATAAAGCCATTCTTTCGAATAAGTCCTTGTTACCTGGGAAAGGTTCAAGCTTTAATTCAGGGATTAGCTTCTCATAATGAGGCATTAATCTGATTACACAGCAGAACATGGAGGGATTTAGAAACATAGTTTACTTGCATGTACATTTGAGAAGATCTTAGTGAACTTTGTGCTTGCATGTGGGTGTCTGATGAATAGTTAAGAGAAAGAAAAAAAATACCGGAAGTGGAAATAAAGACTTCAAAACCACATTTTGTCAATTTCAAATTTTTTCTTAGAGTTAGTCCTATTAAATAGAATGAGGAACATCTCAGAAGAAGGCAATGTTTTAGATTTTTGCAAAGAAGTATTGAGAAGTTTACATGCAGGAGTTTTTTTTTTTTTTTTTTTTTTTTATGGCAAAATATAATTTATATTCTGTGTCCCCTCCGAGTAATTCCTTATGTGATTTTCCAGAAGAATTTGTTGTATGGACTACCAGAAATTGGCTAATAGCTGATATAATTGCTGCTTGAGAAGTCTCTGCCATTTTTAGGCAGCTATTTAATCTAGTCACTGTCATGAAGTCTTTAGGTTACAAATTAAAGGTAGCTACAACCCAGAGAATCATTTGTGTTGTGACAAGAGATAATCAATATGGAAAAGGGAGTAAGGAATGAAAATATTAAATCCTATAGCAATTCTAACGACATAAAGTTGAAAATTAGGAAGTCATTTCAGTTTTTCACCTTTAATCCACAGTGTCTGGGTGAATTCTAAAACATCTTATTTGATTACAATTTAATAAATTTAGGTTTTTTTGTTCTCATAGAATACAACTTCTGAAAACAAACTGTAGACATAAAACAAAAGATTTGCCCAAAATATATGCAAAGACCTGTTCTGAATTAAAAACTTAACAATAAGATGGGCCAAAGTAAGAAATGTACAAATGTATCCTCAATTAAACAATGATTAAGGAAAAAAGTAATTAGTAAGAGTTCACAGGAGACAGAAAAGTGATTAGAGAACCAACCAGTGAGTAAGGTAGTTTTGGTGGAGCTGAATGCTTATGAGATGAACTAAGTGTTGACACATCATTAAAAGATCAACAATATTTTAAATTTGACAATGAGGAAAAAAATGCTCATTATTTAAAGGCTTTTGAGAGATATTAAAGAATAAGACTGACGGTGACATTTAGGAAGGGTATAAAAAATTTGAGGTAAATTAGCCATCATTGGAATGAAAACAGATGTTTGCCTTGGAAAAAGAAATACTAATTTTGTCTAATTTTTAAAATAATAAACCATCTGACACACTGATACAGTTTCACAGCCTTGATTCTCTCTTGTTTTTAGATAACTTCTAAATTTATACTTCCAAGTGTCAGTCCTCATTTAACTAAGAGTCTGACATCTCCAATTGTTTCCTGAAAATTTCAATGCTCCTCAAACTCAAAATATGAAAAATTTACAATTTTTTCTCCCCAAATTATCTCTTCTAGATTTCATTTCATTCTCCCCTTCCTCTTGAGGGAAATTTGTTCATTAACATATCCTTATCCATTATCCATATAGTAAACTAATTACCAAGTTCTTGCATATATTTTACTCCTGTAAACTTTTTTGAATTCCTACTTTCTTTCTAATTATCATCACGCAGAATCCCATCACTCCAGTCCCATGGAATAGAATAGCTTTCTTTGTTGATTTTCTTTTACTTTCTTCCTCCTTTCAACTATTATCATGCATATTACCTGCAATTTCATCTTCCTAAGCACTACAAGCCCCCGTGTTAGTTATTCCACAAGATAAAGTTGAAACTCTTTTGACTAGCTCTGAAGGCTTTACATAACTCTGATCTTTCCTCCAAAATGTAGTTGCCCTTGATCTCCCTTGCCTTTATTTATTCACTTATTCAACCTTTAATGCTAGGCACTGTGCAATATCCTGGATACAAAAAATAACAAATAATGATATGGTCCCAGATCACAGCATGCTTAAAACTAAAGGTAAAAAGACTGACATGTAAACACAAAAAAATACTATGAATATAGGACATAATATGGTTGACCACAGAAGATGACAATGAAAAGGATATGACAGAGTTGAGTGATAAAGTTTGAGTGGAAGCTCACAGGGTAGACTTGAGGTGAACATTTTAGGTGAAGGAACAGAGTGCAAGGGCATAGAGACATGAGTCTTATGTGTCCATAGAGCTGTAAATGGTTTGAAATGTCTAGAACATAGGTTATTTGTTGGAGAGTGAGAAGAGATAGTGGAGGGGTTGGCCTTAGACAGGGACACATGCAGTTTATTTATAGAAACTTGAAGAAAAGAGAGTCTGGGGCACAGATGAAGAGAAGTTCAGAAATATGATGATGGAATTGTAAATATTCTTTAGTGATGTCTTCCATTTTCTCAGTGGAATACTACAGTTATCAACTAGGAGTGAGGATGAGTCAGATGGTGCTGGAAGTTTGAGGAGAAAACTGGTATGAAATCATTTTGTAGAAAAATGATAAAACATCAGTAGAGGATGGATTTTAAAAAAGATCTTATATTCCTGAAAGCATCAACCCAATTTATTTTTTCTATGATCCAATGTATCATACACAGTGCACTCAGATGCCACTTTTAATCTGAAAAAATATCTGAAAAAAAGCTGACAACATGCCTTCGTAGATTAAAGCCTTCCTATATTTTACCATAAAGATAGTGCATAGTGTAGTGAGAATCTGCATCACCAGGATTATTAAAGTGCAAATTTCCAGGCCCTACTGGGAATTCTATTTCACTTGATCTGGAATAAGATTCCACAATCTGCAGTTTAATCACCTTGGGTGATTCTGATTAAGGTCACTCTCCAATTGCACTTGATAGAGTCTCAATACAGAAGTCAAAATCTTAACACCCTTGTGTAGTATCAAGGGTAATTCTTGCTCCTACTTCTCTGTTCGTGTCAGGCAGAGTTTTCTAGGAAAACAGAACCAATAGAAGATACAGATATAGAAACACACATATATACAAACATACACATACAGGTTTATTTGAAGGAATTGGTTCATACAACTGTGTGATTTGAAAGTCTGAAATCCATAGAACAGGCTGCCAGGCTGGAACTCAGGAAGGATTTTTATGTTATCATCTCAAGGCAGAATTTTTTCTTCTCCTGGAAACCTTCATTTTTGCTCTTAAGGTCTTCAACTGATTGGATGAGGTTCACCCACATTATCAAAGGTAACCTCCTTTACTTAAAGTCAATTGATTATAAATGTTATTACAGCAATGGAATACCTTCACAGCAACATCTAAAGTAGTGTTTGACCAAACAGCTCAGCACCACAGCCTAGCCAAAGGTAACACATAAAATTAGCCATCATACTCTCCAATGTCATCTTTAAATGATTCATGACACACAGTTTGCCATAACGAAATGGAATTGCTGGTCTTTCTTTAAGCATTGCATGTTGTTCCCTCTTCCTAGATGTCTTCCTATGCCATTTTGTCTAGAAAACTCCCACAGATCCTTATTTCAACTTAGATTGAGGCTCTCAATACCAATTTTTGCCTAAACAAGACATAGTGAAAATACCTGATAGATTCACCACGACATGCTTTTCTATGAAAGAGTTCTTTGAAAGAGAGTAATAAATAAGCTAATAAGATAGGTGGACAGTTCTCTAACACAGTATAGCACTTCATATTTGTGCATGTTCTTTGTATAAAATAAAGACATAATAAATCATATAGGATCATGATCATACTTTAAAAGATTAATATGGGCTTAGACATAAAGAACTTCTAGGACATTTCCCTTCCCTTCCCTACCCCTCCGACCTGACAAGATCTTCACTTACTGATACTCTGTTTCTAATCCTTGATCATGGGAGGGAGCAAGGTGCCAAGTATAGATAACTTGTAACCAACCACTGTACTCCTAAATGTAATCTCATAACAGATTTAGAGAGGTTCAATCAAAAACTTTAAGGGAAACTGATTTTTTAAAAAATTTTTGTCTCTTCCTCTCACTCTTCCTCCCTCCCTCCCACTCTCCCTTTCTTCCTCCTTTTAAAAATGTCTTTTGTTACTATTGTATCTGAATTATAGAGTTTCTAGGGGCAAGCAGGAGACAAGAAATACAGATTTAAAATGACTGTGGTTTTTCTAGTAGAGCCTTCAGATTCATATCATCCTTTACTTGCGGACCAGTCATGGCTTCCCGTACATCTGTGTCACTATGGATGTTTGCCCTTCTTGTGTTTGGAGCGTTGTTAATCTTTGGAATAACTAATAGTCTCCTGGTTCATTTTCTGGCAATAGGTTGGTAAATAATACATTTTATTTATTTCATTTTATTGTAATCTTTATTTCAATCTCTTCAAAAGATAAAAAAATTTGAAACAGTGAATTAGCTCCCTTTAAAATGGCACCAGGATCCACAGATTACAGAAATCAGCATTGTTAACATTTGTCAAACACTGTATTGCAGACATCTTTTTTACTATACACAGGTAAAAGAATGGATATTCATACACAGACATGAATGCGCAGATAGGAAGACTTTGGAAAACATAAGAAAAGTTAGAGTCATTTTTTAAAAATGCTATGTTTTAACTTTAGATATTATATCATTTATATCCTACTATGAAAGACAAGAAAATCATGTATTTGTACTTTTCATTTTCCTCCTACACTTCTCAGTAGTTTGTTAGCAATGTTATTCTTATTACATTGTGAACATTTGTAACACTTTGTTCTGGTCTGTAATAAATGTTACTACAGTTGTTTGGTTTCGAATATATATTTAGATGGAGCATATACTCACCATCAACTCTTTCTTCATGGTATTGCTACGCCTGGGTGTTATTTTTCTTCCTCCATAGTTGGATATACTCATAAATAATCAAATAGTTACTCAGAGGTTTTTTATGCAAACACAGGCCCTCCTTCACTATCCCTATTTTCCATTTCTCAGACACAATTCTCTGCTTCTTAATATTCAATTCTCTGCTTCTTAATATTGCTGTATTCTAATTTTTCAATTGTTGGCATCATCTGTTCACTTTCTACTATGGAAGAATGAAGATTCTGTACACATTCATACTCTGGCGACATAGCAGTCATTTTGGGATTTCCCTTTAGCAGCATTTACCTTCAACTACCTGTTGAGTCTGACACCCTAATACCTGAATTCCATATTTCTTTTTATTACTGTATTCACTCAGTTGTAGTGGAGTATATGCTCCAGGAGCTTTCTGGGAAAGGGTTATGATGGGAAGTGTACATTTTTGACAACTTGTGTGCCTGAAAATGTCTTAAATCTACCGTTTACCTTAATTAATAATATCGAATTCTAAGTTGAAAACAATTTTTCCTCTTCATTTTGATGCTGATGCTCTGTTGTCTTATTGCCTTCAAAGCTCCTGTCAAGAAGTCTGATTGTGTCTGGAATTGATGGGTTCTTGGTCTCGCTGACTTCAAGAATGAAGCCGCGGATACCCGCGGTGAGTGTTAACAGTTCTTAAAGATGGTATGTCTGGAGTTTGTTCCTTCAGATATTCAGATATGTCTGGAGCTTCTTCCTTCTGGTGGGTTCGTGGTCTCGCTGACAGTGAAGCTGCAGACCTTCGCCATGAGAGTTACAGCTCATAAAGGTGGTGTGGACCCAAAGAGTGAGTGGCAGCAAGATTTATTGTAAAGACCAAAAGAACAAAGCTTCCACAGTGGGGAAGGGGACCCGCAGCTTGCCCCTGGCTCAGACAGCCAGCTTTTATTCCCTTATCTGATCCCTCCCACATCCTACTGTTTGGTCCATTTCACAGAGAGCGGATTTGTCCATTTTACAGAGAGCTGATTGGTCCATTTTGACAGGGTGCTGATTGGTGCATTTACAATCCCTGAGCTAGACACAGAGTGCTGATTGGTGCATTTACAATCATCTAGCTAGACATAAAAGTTCTCCAAGTCCCCACTAGATTAGCTAGACACAGAGCACTGATTGGTGCATTTATAAACCTTGAGCTAGACACAGAGTGCTGATTGGTGTGTTTACAAACCTTGAACTAGACACAGAGAGTGCTGATTGGTGCATTTACAATCCTCTAGCCAGACATAAAAGTTCTCCAAGTCCCGCACCCCCCCTTCAGGAACCCAGTTGGTTTCCCCTGGTGGGTCCTGCACCAGGGCCTCAGGTGGAGCTGCCCACCAGTCCCGCTGCACAGCCTGCACTCCTCAGTCCTTGGGTGGTCGATGGGACCCCGGACGTGCAGCAGGGGGCGGTGCCTGTCGGGGAGGCTCAGGCAGCATGGGAGCCCACTGTAGGGGAGCTCGGGCATGGGGGGGCTGCAGGTCCCGAGCCCTGTCCTGCAGGGAGGTGGCTGAGGCCCAGCAAGAATTTGAGTACGGCACGGGCAGGCTGGCAGTGCTGGGGGACCCGGTGCCCCCTTCGCAGCTGCTGGCCCAGGTGCTAAGCCCCTGACTGCCCGGGGTTGGCAGTGCCGGCTGGCCCCTCTGAGTGTGGGGCCTGTTGAGTCCACGCCCACCTGGAACTCACACTGGCCTGCCAGCGCCATGCGCAGCTCCGGTTCCCACCTGAACCTCTCCCCCAACACCACCCCACAAACAGAGAGAGCCGGCTCTGGCCTCAGTCAGCCCAGAGAGGTGCTCCCACAGTGCAGCAGTGGGCTGAAGGGCTCCTCAAGCACAGCCAGAGAAGACACTGAGGCTGAGGAGGCACTGAGAGTGAGCGAGGGCTGCTAGCATGTTGTAGTCTGTCATGATGGCATTTTGATTCTAGAATTTTTGAGGGAAACTTCTTCTACCCCTGTCCATCATGTTCTGAAACCTCATTGGATTTTTTTTTTTTTTTGTCCACAGTATTTTGAAATTTCATGGTAATGTGACAGAGTGGAGATCTTGTTTTCATCTATTGTGCTGACATTTAGTGGGCTATGACAATCTGAAAATTCATTATACTTCAGTTCCTGGAAATTTTCTTGGATTATGTCTTTGTTGATTTCCTGTCCTTCATGCTCCGTTTCTGAAGCTCCTATTATTTTGACAGTGAGACTCCTAAATGTGACATCTATTTTTTTAAATCTTTTCCTTTATATTTTTCCTTTCTTCATCTTTTTTAAAAAAATCACTTTCTTGGCTGGGTGCGGTGGCTCATGCCTGTAATCCTAGCACTTTTGGAGGCCAAGGCGGGTGGATCACAAGGTCAGGAGATCGAGACTATCCTGGCCAACATGATGAAACCCCATCTCTACTAAAAATACAAAAATTAGCTGGACATGGTGGTGTGTGCCTGTAGTCCCAGCTACTCGGGAGGCTGAGGCAGGAGAGTCACTTGAACCCAGGAGGCAGAGGTTCCAGTGAGCTAAGATCACACCCCTGCACTCCAGACTGGCAACAGAGTGAGACTCAGTCTCAAAAAAAAAAAAAAAAAAAAATCACTTTCTTGATTTTCTCAAGTTTACTTTCTAAACTTTCTATTGATTTCTTATTTCTGTTATTATATATTTAAATTCCCGGATACTTTTCTAATTATCTAAATGTTCCTTTATATAGCATCTTGATCTTATTTCTTACAAACACTTTCTCTGAGGATAATAATATTTAAATTATTTTTTTGCCTGAATAGTCTTTTTCTTTCAAGGTTTTCTTTGGTTATTTCAGTCATATTTCCTATTACATACTTTTCTCAAATATATGTTGATCCTTTGGTGTCTGCAAATTTTCAAAATTGGGGATCAAAGACCTGACTGAAGGAAGTGCCTGTTGGTGATAGTTTTTATTACAGATGTTCTATCTGGTCAGATGTTTTGTTGAGAGAACCTAAATTACCAGTATATTTTGGTATTTTCTTTTGAGTTGGTCAGAATTCTTAGATAGGGGAAAATTCCTCCCTTGTTCTGCATGCATATAATATTTGCTGCTACCTTTCTGTAGTCAAGTTGGGAAGAGTCCAGCATAGATGTTTTGAGTGTGGTGCACCTGACCTCAACTGTTTTAATCTCCATGGTATGAAAACCTTAGCGGTTGGGGAAGACACCAGGAGCTAGTTGTTTCAATCAATTTTTCTGGTTTTAATTTCATTTCTTCTATTCCTACTTCCATGAGTACCTGGTACCATTTAAGCTACTCTTTTAAGACAGCACATGCCTTTACTTTTCCCACTACAATATAAGGTTTTAGGTTTCTTAGTCTGTTAGGCGAATTACCACTCACCTGCCTCCAGCTTTCATAATGCTGTTGTTGCCTCCTCTCCCATTATCATTGTCTTTGTGGGTTAACTTCTTTAAAACCCCAAACCACACACTTTTCCTATCATTTTAGTAGGATTTGGGGAAGAAACATGTACAGATGCATTTATTAAATTTATCATCTTTAAGTGAATGTTCTTGATTCTTGAGTTTCTTATTATGACTAATCTCTAGGTTGGTTATCAGTCTTCTTGAAGTCATTCCTTTAAGATTTTGAGCTGCTGAAATTCCTGAGATTTTACATGCATAACAATATATAAGCAAAAACGTATTTGTTTATATTATCTTTTCCTTAGAACTTTGTAAACTATTCCCACTGTATTTTTGTCAATTTAGTGTTGTCAAAGAAAAGATCCTGACCATTTCCTATTTGTAAATTTAAATGTAAATGATTTTTTGTTGCTTTTTTCTGCCAAATCATCACAAGATTATTTATGCTATAGATTCATCAAATCCAGTCAGTCTTAGTATTGTGTTCATCCTTTAATTTTTCTTTGAACAAATGGGCCCTTTAAAGCTACAGATTTAAATGTCTTTGTTGAGTTCTTTTTTTCAGGGCTGCCAATTTAGCATTTGTTGGACCTCCTTTTCCTTTCATGTTGTTTATTCCTTCAATAATTTTAGTTTCTCTTTTCAATTTTATTTTATTTGTTTTGCTCAAGCCTGTCCTCATGTTACAAGATATTAAAAAATCTGTACCTGTTCTTCTCAATGTGGCTTTTATCTCTGATAGTCTTATTTTCCTCTTCCATTCCTTTACTAAATTCTGCAGCTTACTTGTCTTCTTCACCAAATGGTTGTACATTGTTTAGTTCTTTTGTATACTGCATCTTTGAGACTATTGGAATTAGCTGTTAACACATTTTTGTTCCCTTAGTAATTCCTCTTCTAGTTTTTAAAAATACTTTTTCTTCCTTTTGGCTTTTTTCCCTCCAAGATCTACAAAGTTCCCTACTGCATTATTTGTAACATTATTTGTAACATTTGTAACATTTGGGGTTTGGGATAGATGTTTTCTAAAGAATACTGTAAGAAGTGGGCCTAGAGGGTAGATTATAGGCCGAGGGAGTGTTTTTGTTTTTTTTTTTTAATTGACACATAGTAATTGTATGTATTTGTAAGGTTTAGCATGATATTTAGATATATGTATACAATATGTAATGATCAAGTCAGGGTAATTAGCGTATTCATTACCTCAAACATTATCTGTTTATTTTTGTTGAGAACATTCAAAATTTTTTCTTCCAGCTATTTGAAAATATATAATAAATTATTGTTAAATATAGCCATCCTACAGTGCTTTAGAAGAAACGAAATTAT
Organism: Theropithecus gelada; assembly: GCF_003255815.1. Taxonomy (NCBI): domain Eukaryota; kingdom Metazoa; phylum Chordata; class Mammalia; order Primates; family Cercopithecidae; genus Theropithecus; species Theropithecus gelada. Next base: position 73,689,396 of record NC_037672.1, read on the forward strand.
TCCTCTTACCTAATAGTAATTTTGTATCTGTTAACACACCTCTTCCTATTCCCCTTCTCCTACACTTTCCAGCTTCTAGTAACCACTATTCTACTCTCTATATCTATGAGATCAAAGTTTTTAGCTTCTACATGTAAGTGTGAACATGTAGTATTTATCTTTCTGTGCCTGCTTGGCTTATTTCATTTAATGTACCCCATTCATGTTGCTGAAAATGACAGGATTCCATTTTTTTTAAATGACAGAATAGTATCTCATGATGTATTTATGCCACATTTTCTTTATCTATTCATCTGTTGATGGACACTTAGGGCTATTGTGAATAGTGCTGCAATAAACATGAGAGCAAAGATTTCTTTTTGACAAACTAATTTTCTTTTCTTTGGATATGTATATACCCAGTAGTAAGATTGCTAGACAATATGGTAGTTCTATTTCTAGCTTTTTGGGAAACTTCATACTGTTTTCCATAATGGCTGTATTAATTAAAAATCTCTACCAATGTTGTGTAAGAGCTCCCTTTTCTCCACATCCTTGCCAGCATTTGTTATTTTTGGTCTTTTTATAATAGCCATTCTAACTGGGGTAAGATTATATTTCATTGTGGTTTTGATATGCATTTCCCTGATGGTTAATGATGTTGAGCATTTTATTTTATTTTATTTTATTTCATTTATTTATTTTTTTTGAGACAGAGTTTCGCTCTTTCGCCCAGGCTGGAGTGAAGTGGCACGATCTTGGCTCACTGCAACCTCCAACCCCCAGATTCAAGTGATTCTCCTGCCTCAGCTTCCTGTGTAGCTGGGATTATAAGCCCCCATCATCACGCCCGGCTAATTTTTGTATTTTCAGTAGAGACGGCTTTCACCATGTTGGTCAGGTTGGTCTCAAACTCCTGACCTCAGGTAATCCACCCGCCTTGGCCTCCCAAAGTGTGAGGATCACAGGTGTGAGCCACCACACATGGTCAAGCATTTTTAAAAATAGACCTGATGTCCCTTTGTTTGTCTTGTTTTGAAAAATGTCTATTCAGATCAGCTGCCTATTTTTAATTGGATTTCTTTTTCTGTTGAGTTCCTTATATATTCCAGATATTAAATATTAATCCCTTGTTGGATGAATAGTTTCCTTCTATTCTTCAGGTTGTCTGTTTACTCTATTGATAGTTTCCTTTATTGTGCAGAAGTTTTTTAGTTTGATATAATCCCATTCATCTATTTTTGTTTTTATTACCTGTGCTTTTGAAGTCTTATTCATAAAACATTTGCCCAGACTAATGTCTTAGGGCATTTTTTCTGTGTTTTCTTCCAGTAATTTTACAGTTCTGTGCCATACATTTAAGTCTGTATGTCACCCTGATTTGATTTTTATATACGATGTAAGAGAGGGGTCTGGTGTCATCCTTCTGTTTGTGGATATCCAGTTTCCCCAGCACCATTTATTGAAAAGATTGTCCTTTCCCAATGTGTGCTCTTGTTGCTTTTGTCAAAAATCAGATAGCTGTAAATATATACCATACTATTTGTGTCACTACAGCTTTGTTGAAGTATATGTTGTATATGTTGAAGTCAGATAGTATGATGCCTCCAGCTTTGTTCTTTGTGCTCAGGATTTCTTTGGCTATTTGGGGTCTTTTGTGGTTCCGTATCAATTTTAGGATTGTTTTTTCTATTTCTGTTGAAAAGGTCAATGGTTAAAAAAAGTCATTGGTATTTTGATAGGAGTTGTATTGAATCTGTAGATTGCTATGGATAGTATAGTCATTTTAGCAATATTAATTATTCCATTCCATGAACATGTGATGTCTTTTAATTTTTTTGAGTGTCTTCTATTTCTTTCCTCAGAGTTTTGTAGTTGTGTTTATAGAGATCTTTCACCTCCTTGGTTAAATTCGTTTGTAGCTTTCTCTTTTTCTGTAGCTATTGTAATTGAGATTGTTTTCTTGATTTCTTTTTCAACCAGTTTGTTATTGATGTGTAAAAAGGCTACTGATTTTTATATGTTGAATTTTAATCTTGAAACTTAGTAGAGTTCATTTATCAGTTCTAAGACTGTTTTGGTTACATCTTTAGGTTTTGTTTTAAATATAAGATTATGTCACCTGTCAACAGGGACAATTTAACTTTCTCCTTTCTAATTATGAATTTTTTTCCCCTTATTGCTCTGTCTCGGACTTCTAGGCTGAAGGAATCTGCAGTTTATATCTTTGTCTATTATCTCAAACATTCTCTTATCTCACTGTTGTTTTCTTTAACCCCAGGGTCCGTTTACTTTCACTTTTTAAGAGTTAAGAAGCTGGGATGGCCCTGAAGAAATCTCTCTAATTATGATATAATAATTTATGACGTCCCTTATTTCTTTTCCCCAGCTTACTTTCAGCAAGTTGCCTTAGCGGGAAGATTGGATCATATACAATAAAAATATCACAATTGCATGATTTCACTTTTATTATTACTTTTGCCATTATGCAGTGTTAAAATAGGCCTTTACAGAAATCTTCCTGTCTTTTTATAGGCTCTGAAGTCTTTTTCTTTGTTTCTTTTTTTAATTTTAGGGATGGACTCTTGCTCTGTTGCCCAGGCTGGAGTGCAGTGGTGTAATCTTGGCTCACTGCAACCTCCCCCTCCTGGGTTGAAGCAATTCTCCTACCTCAGTCTCCCAAGTGGGTGGGATTACAGGCTCCTGCCACTATGCCCAGCTAATTTTTGTATTTTTAGTAGAGACAGGGCTTCATCATGTTGGCCAGGCTGGTCTCCAACTTGCAACCTCAGGTGATCTGCTCACCTCAGCCCCCTAAAGTGTTGAGATAACAGGTGTGAGCCACCACGTCTGGCCAGCTCTCAAGTCTTAATACTCAGTCACTGAGAACTTTTAGAAAAATATACATCTAGCTTAATTTGTGAGATGTATCTCTGACGTACATAATCTCTCACTTCAGTGTATATTTCACAGTTTGGAGCATATTTGCTTCACATTTTAAAATTTGAAGTTGTAACTGGTAGCTTTATTGTTTGTTTCCTTAGAATGGAGCCCACTATTCTTATCTTTTGTTCTTTTTCTGGGCTTAGGGGTAGGAAAATGTAAAAGTGATTTTGCTCTGTCGTCTTTAGATAGAAGTCCTCTCATAATTTATGCTTAAACCTTGATATTGCATCCAGAGCACTCAGGAAAAAAATGTATATGTATATGTGTGTGTTTTAGGTTTTCTTTCTAGAATATATTTTAATATAATTAAACATACTTAATTATAGGTTTTAAATAATTAAGTAATGGAAAAGTTGTAGAATGATTTCCTTTCTTTTCTGCTCTATTATACATCTTTCTCAATTCATACTGGCATTTAAACTACTTATGTAGATGGAAATGTTAATCGTATGGTACAAGTATGCCTTGTAGACATCCCATTCCTAGAAGTTATTTTCATCTCATTAGGTATCAACTGAGCAGAATGACTGTATTCACAGTGACCTCGGTATAGTTAGTGAGCAATCTCCGTGTCCCATTAAGACTGCTACACAGAATTAAATTAGTAACAGGATATTCAAATGTTGATTTTCTTGTTCTAGGGTACGTTTTCTTTATCCTAATTGCCATAGACATTAAATATTCAATTTATTCACTCTCTTTGGAAAAGAGCTCCATTCAGTTGTAATCAAACCAATCCATATCCTTCCAATCTATTAATTACATTAATTTAATCTTGTATTAATTAAGGAATATTCATGGCTGTTGAACATTGTAATAGGTAGAAATAATTAGGAATCCAAATATCTGAATGATGCATTGTGAAAACTGAATTATGAGAGAGAAGTTGCATAGTTTCAAGGTCTAGTTTTTGTTTGCTACTTATAAAAAAAACCTAGTAAACTACTGTTATAAAGCTTTAGCAGTTTATCTCTATAGTAAAAGATCTATGACCCACAGAAAAACTAACTGAAATTAACAATGTTCCTTCATAAATCACTTATAATCAACCCATTTTCAGCATTTTGTTGAGAGCTTTCTGACTTCTTTTTCCATCAACTTTATTATAAAATATTTTCACATTTATAGTTATATTATATTTAATCATATTGTCTCCTTTTCTGCATTCACATAGAACTTGCAATTGAAAAATAAACTTTGCCATTTAATTATATCATATTAATACCACATGTAATGGTTTCATTCATATCATCTCTTCCACAAGATGATCTTCAAAGGCAACAAGCATATTGCAAAATAATATTAATATTTATTTAGTTCTTATTATATGATAGGCACTCTTATGTGGTATCTAGCATATTCCTAAATGTTGAATATGTATTACATTGGAGATAACATGTATCATATGTCAAGTAGCTTAGTATCTATGACATTTTAGGAAGGAAATGTAATAGCTTAAGTATGGGCTTTGGAGTCAGACAAATTGAGTTTTGATCCTTGGCTCTTAGTGGCTATATAATTTTGGGTAAATTACTTAGTCTCTCTGAGACTACACTTCTCCTGAAAGATTAATATATTTCATAAAGTTTTTCTAAAATATCTTCACATAGTAGATACTTATGTGGTAACTATTTTTATTCATAATCTGACAGTTGATTATTATAGATGAAAATCTCTTTATAGTATATATTCCTGTCTCAACCAATATTTTATTCTGTTTATTTACTTCATATCTTCATCTACTATCTCAAACATTCTCTTATCTGTGTTTATGATTGATATATGTATCAGATAAAAATTATATATATAATTTATATATACTATATATTTATATATTTATATGTAGTTTATATTTATATTAAATAATATAAATATATAGTATATATTTTATATATATTACAAATTTGCATTTAATAGCCCTAGAATCTTTGGCAAGTTACTGTATCACTTTGAGTCTGTTCCTGACCTTGGATGATCTGCCCGCCTTGGCCTCCCAAAGTGTTGGGATTACAGGCGGGAGCCACCACGTCTGGCCTCCCTTTTTTTAGATTTGTGTAACTGCTTGTCCTCCATATTGAATAATACAGTTGCATGCATACTGTCACCAAGCAAATATAAGAGGTTGGATGGTCCTGTGCTTAACCTAAAGGTACTCCACAAACCCATAAAGGAGCAGAAGAAACCAAGTTATGAAAGATCAGACAATGAGGAAGAAACTGCTGTTTTCAGCAACATATGAAAACTTTATGTTGTTTCCAGTCCTGATAACAACAGCGTGACAGCACATATATGACTGGTATTCAAGGGTCCCAGATCAATGGAAGAAAACACAGGAAAAGGAATTGAAAGTATCTTCCATTAGATGCTGAAGAACCATTCAGGATTCTTGACTACAGATCTGAATTCTCCGAGGCTTATGGGTAAGCTCATGATGGGAGTGGTGTTACTTTCATCATTTTATCCCTAGCATATATCACAAATACCAGACACAAAACTGACCTTCAGTATTTTTTAATGAACATCATTGTTTTACATCAGAGCAATTATTTGTATTCTTCACTATTAAAAACGCAATCAAATCACAATAATACCAAACCTTTGTTTGATTCAGGGGTGAGGGCAGGCTGCTTTTCATTCAAAAGCAGATATTAATACTCTAAACAGTCCTTATAAGTACTGATGTGTCTTGCTAATCTTTTACAAAATCTCCCATAACTTTCAAAAGCAGCATTGGATCCACCACTATAAGACAGGTCACTTTTTAAAAGTTATTTTTTGTATACTGACAGAAATTAGGTTCACTTGTAGGGAATTCCTCTTCTAAGAAAAGACACTCACAGTTTTCCACTTTAGATGATGTGGAATACAATTCTAATTAAATAAGAAAGAAGTCTTGCACGCGGAGCCATGAAGATGGTACCTCCACGTCATACATTCATGTATAGTAAAAGAACAATTCCAATAAGCCAGTGTTCTCTCCTTTGTATTAACACTTTATTTTAAAATTGCAAATTATTTATGGACCCTTCCGCCCTGTTGGACCTATCATCTTAATCCATTGCCCCAAGGTCAGTGGTGCTAGGTTTTAAATTTACTGCGATTTTTTTTGTTCTATTTCAGAAATCAGTAAGGTCAATGCTGCAGAAATTATCCACAACCATAAGTTCAGATACTTTTTAATTAAAGTTTTGAGGTGATCTAAAGCATAGCAGTCATGATTTGTTACTGTTGGTTAGGAACAGTTCTAAATGTTTCACACATAGAGTAATTAATTTAATCTTTGTAACCATCCTACAGATGGGGATGATTATGATTCCATTTTTGAGACAGGGAAACTGAAGCACAAGGAAGTGAAATAATTGCACAAATTCATCCATCTTGTAAACGATGAGGCCAGAATTCAAACTCAGGGAGTCTGATTGCAGAGCATGAACTTAACTATAACTTTATCTGCCTTTCACAGCTCACACATTCTCCAAGTGCTAGTGTCTTGAAGACAGTATGCTGGTATGCAAGCAATCCACTGGCTGCTAATGATTCCTGTACAGATTACACTGTAGCTATAAGCACAAGATATTGTCAGATATAACTGTACAAAGCGAACTCAGCTCACTCTCTGCTTTGTAATCAAATGTTATTCTTAATGAAACAAAACTGACTTTTTCTGACAGGCTGTGTGAGATGCGCAAGGATGTCACCTACATTTGTAAGAGTCAGGGTAGGTTCCACTGCTCAGGAAGGAGAATGGCCGTGGCAAGCACGCCTTAAAATGAATGGGCAACACTACCGTAGGGCATCATTGATCAGTGAAAGATACTTGGTGACTGTGGCTCACTGTTTTAAAGTGTAAGTTCATTATGTTGCCCAAGGCGACAGAAACCAAAGGCTTTGGAGGAAGTTCCAGTTTGTACCTGTTATCCCTGTTTAAATATTAGTAGCACTCCCTTTCATTCTCAAAAGTGTCCTGGTTTGGAAGAAAAATTATATGGCAAGCCTATCTAAGGCTTTCGTACCTTTTCAGTAAAAATGGGAAGAGTCATTCATTCTTGACAGTGCATTTTTTTCTTCACATGATACTTACCTCTCATCACTTTATAATACAGACATCCTAAACTACTTGTAGTTGCTGAAACACATTCTGTTTCATATGTACCTTCCTCTCCGCACATGCCTGCCCCCATCTGCTCGGGGCAAATACGACTTAGACCCATAGTCTTATCCAAAATACTATTTTCTCTAAGAAATCTTCTATTCCCTTAAGAATACAGATGTAAGTCTTCCTATTCTGTAGTCTCACTAATTATATACACCATTATTTAACCTATTATAACTGCTAGTGTTTACACCTACCTTTCACTAGATTTAAACTTTTTGATGGCATGGCCATTTATTTTTATTCTATTCCCCCATTGCCTTATATAGTGTATGGTGTAGGAACTCAAGATTTTTTAAAATGAGTTAAAAATCAGATTATAAATTGCTAATGAACTATAGATCAAGGAAGTATTCATGCCAAGAAGAGTACAGTAGATACAGAATGTATTTCTATTATCTTGAAATAAATACAAAATATATGATTTTTATTTCTTTAGGACAAAAAATCCAAAAAACTATACTGTCAGCTTTGGCATGAAAGTAACTCTACCCTATATGCAACATGATGCTCAACAAATTATTATTCATGAAGACTACATCCAGGATGAACATCATGATGATATTGCACTTATTCTGCTCACTAAAAAGGTTTTATTTAAGAATGATGTACATCGAGTTATTCTTCCTGAAGCCACAGAGATTTTTCCACCTGGTGAAGGAGTTGTTGTTACAGGATGGGGAAGACTTTCATTTAATGGTAAGACCAGGGAAAATGTAACATACCATGTAAGGTACAAAAGCAACAGGAAAAGAGTAATCTAGGTGTAGAGTCAAAGGCATCATTTACCTCCAGATGTTGAGTACTCTCAGACAATCTCTTAGGGAATGGTGCATATGGAGTTATGACTTTGCAAACTGCCTGGGTTTCAAACATTCCAAGGAAACCAATTTGGTTGTAGAACCTCCCTAACCTGGAAAAGCCAACTGAGAAAGCTCTGGTCCAAAGATGTAGGAAGAGAGAGAAAGAGAGACAGGCAACATTAGAAAGATATTTCAAATTATAATTTGAACATTTCTTTTTTATCAGTTTGAATGAGGAAAGTGAGTGGGCTTTTTCATTCTAAAAGTATGCAACAGTCAAATATGGGTCTTATGTACAGAGGATAAAGCAAGGTCATCCAGTTCTTTCAGCTTGTTTGTGGATATTTAATTCCTTTAGGTAAATATCCAGTGTTCCTTCAGAAAGCATCTGTGAAGATTATTGATAGAAACACTTGTAATGCTAAAGAAGCCTATCATGGTATGGTGCAGGATACAATGCTATGTGCTGGGTACATGGAAGGAAATATTGATGCCTGTCAGGTAATTCTGGCCATTATTTACATTGACCAGTAGTATATAAATAACTGCTCTTACTTTATGAAAATCATCAATATGGAGACAATTCTATACTTCAATTAATTTGCACTTTTCCAATCCTGTCAAAGTTCCTCTCAGCTTTGGCACTAAAGTAATTCTTCCCTACATGCAACATATGTTTTTAAGTGTTTAACAAACATTTATGCCGGACTTATTCTGAGTCAAACACTGTTTTAAGTCCTCTACAAATGTTGATTCATTTAATGTTCATTACACTATTATGATGTAGATAATACCAGTATTCTCATTTTATGATGAGGAAATAGAGGCAGGTAAATTTTAGTAATTTGCACATCATAGCTGACATAAAAACCTAGGCTGTCTAGCACCACAGTCCAGATTCTTAGCTACATTTCAATAAATAATCATCTCAGAATTTTTTCAATTACTTTCAGCCCATTCTGAAATTCCTCTCACTTTCTTACCCCCTCATGGTTAGAGTTCTGGTATTTTTTCTCAGATATGAAGTCCCATATTCCAAGTATATTCATATGTCTCCCAAAGCTTTGTCATGGAATTAAAGCCTGTAACTTATTAAATCATACCTTTGGTGCAGTGGCTCATGCCTGAAATCCCAGCACTTTGGGAAACCAAGGCAGGAGGACTGTTTGATATCAGGAGTTCAAGACCAGCCTGGGCATCACAGTGAGACCTCATCTCTACAAAAAATAAAAAAATAGCTAGCTCAGTGTGGTGGTATGCCTGTATTCCTAGCTACTCAGAAAGCTAGGTGGGAGGATTACTTGAGCCCAGGAGTTCCAGGCTGCAGTGAGCTGTGATCATGCCACCGCACTCCAGGCTGGGAGACAGAGTGAGATCCTGTCTCTAAAATATCAATAAATTTAAAAAATAAATCACACCTTTCAGTTTCAGGTAAACTCCAGAGTCCTAGGCAAGGTATTCTGGTCAGTCACAGTTGAAGTTAATGGTGACATAGGGATTTACACTGTGAGCAAAATGCTAATGACTTACAAACTTTATCTGGGGTTATCATTTAGTGTAAATAAAGTATCCGAAAGGAAATTCTCACAATGATATATATTCTTTGTTTTATTCAGGGTGACTCTGGAGGACCACTAGTTCATCCTAATTCTCAAAATACTGCCTTGTTGGAGTGGTGAGCTGGCAAAGGAATGAATGTGGTGCAATCAATAGTCCAGGGGTCTACACACGAGTGACCACCTACTGCAACTGGATCGCCTCTAAGACTGGTGTCTAACAGAAAATCATCTCCTAGCAACTATTGTAGGTTGTTTTTGCCTGTTACTCCTAAGCCTTACTTAACATGCATTTTAAATTAGTGTGTACAATGGCTGTTTTGAAAGAACTGCCATCCCAAGGGAATATTTGTGGACTTCTAAGCCAACTCAATAAAACAAGACATCTCAGGTTTGGTTCAGAAAAACCTAAGCAAAGACAGTGTTCACATCAAAATCAGACTATCATAATATGAATTATTTTTGTTTCATTAACTCACATCATGGCTATCTCATCACAGCATAAACTCTTGGTTTTTGTCATTCAGACTTTCTAGAATTGTGAAAGTGTGTCCTTGTCCATGGCAAATTAATCACTGTAACTGGAATCAATACTTTATGCAGACTGGGTTGGAATATGCTATATCTGCCTTCATGTCATAGTTTTTGTGGAAGGTGTGTGGTTGTGATCTAAATCTAGTCTGAATGTAGGCACTGAGTTACACTCTTTTATTTGTATGAGGTCTTGATCAATTCTTGCAATCATTGTGAAAGAATTTCACATCAGCAAAACCAGGCAAAACAGCACATTTTAGACTTACAGAGACCAGGCAGAGTAGTAGTTCTTCACTGTTACAAGTTTCTGTGGAAATTCTTTATTTGTAACATATTTTGAAAAGTCTCTATGCACCCTGAAAATGTGTAATGTATTTTAATTAAAACAAATTTAAAAGCAAAGTGTTCAATGACAGTTTTCTTTTTGGTTTTTGTTTGCTTTCTTGAGAATTAGTGGGTGGGTCTTCCTTTCTCTTTTTAACTTCTTTTTCCATAAAAAGAAGGGTTGCCTGTACTTGGACCACGGCTTACGGGAGGGCACGGGGTGGTTAAAAAGTATCTCCAGGGCCGGGCCTGGTGGCTCATGTCTGTAATCCCAGCACTTTGGGAGGCCGAGGCAGGCAGATCACTTGAGGTCTGGAGTTTAGGACCAGCCTGGCCAACATGGTGAAACTCCGTCTAATTAGCCGGGGTGGTGGCTGGCGCCAGTAATCTCAGCTACTTGGGAGGCTGAGGCAGGAGAATCACTGGAACCGGGGAGGCGGAGGTTGCAGTGAGGGGAGATCACCACTACACTCCAGGCAGGGAGACTCTTTCAAACAAAACAAAACAAAACAAAAATAGTATCTTGAGGCTGAAGGGAGCAGCTCCGGTGGACGCTGCCCCAGGTCTGACAGAGGAATGGGGCCAGCGGGCCTCTTGAAGGCCTCTGGGGGCCAGAGGCTCCTTGTTGCGCCAGAGGAAGAGGCCTGGCCAGCGCGGGTTGGGCCCCTCCAGCCCGCTGAGTCTGGTCAGGTGGTTGCCAGTCTTCCGGATGAGTTTCCGTTCGCGGCCTAGGAAGTCGTTCTCCAGGAAGCCACAGAGGTGAGGGTCTGCATGCTTTGCACCCGGGGTGTGCAGATCCAGCAGGGCCTGGTTCAGGCTCATCTCCAGGGCCAACGCGGCTTGCAGGGCGCCCAAGCTGCTGTCCTGTTCATCCTAGGACGGCTTCTGGGTGGCATCGCAGAGGGCTCCGCAGTGGTTTTGCGTCTTCCACAGACTCTGGGCGTCCTGTCGCTTCTTCTGGGCCAGCTCTCGGAAGAAGTGGCCCATGCCCTCCAGGGCCACGTCGTCGCGGTGGAAATGGAGGAAGAGAGAGAGGTAGGTAAGAGACGCCCGCAGCTGCGGGTTCACCAGGCTGCTGTCGGCGGCCTCCACTTCGGCGCAGTAATTCTGGCTCATGGTCAGGAGCTAAACAGACACGCGCACAAAAGAAAGGCTGAATCGGTCTTCGGCTGGGGGATGATAGGAAGGCCAAGAAGATGGTTCTGGAAGCTGCGGAGGGGTTGGGGGTCTGGGGAGGAAGTTAAGGAGGAGTCAGAGGCTGGAGGCAGGAAAGAAGGGAGTTCAGGAAGGAGGTAAGCACGGTATGTCTGTAGGTGGGTTTTTTGTGTGACACAAATGTTCATTTCTGGCCATAGTCCCAGTCCCACAGTCCCTAGAAGCTTGCCTAGAGCCCTGTTTTATGAACCACACAATCTCCACGCATTAAGTAACTACAGTCTGTAATATTCACTTTTAAAAAATTAAAATTTTTATTGGTATTTACTGAAAATTTGACTTAGTGTCTTGATAAGTCCTTATACAATATTTAAATTTTACTTGAGCGTCCATGACCTAGATTAGATAGATGAGAAAATCTTTTACTTACTGAGTTTTCTTCTTCCAGAAAGTGTGGATTTTATACTATCTACTGATAACCATTTTGCATTTGCCAAAGATCTCAAATAAGTATATATATAATAATAGTTGTCCTAAAATTTTATTAAATCACTTTTAAATGGCATTTTTAATTCCTTTATGTCATACATAAACTCAGTTTCTTAAAACTTTGAAATGCCAAAGATCTTTTAAAGTAGTCTTAGCGTATTAAATTTCAGTTATTAATGATATTGATATTTAATTCCCTTGGTGGTAATTAACATTACACATTGTATTCATTATCATCATCATCATTGAAGCAGTAATGCTTAACGTTTAGTGAGTTCTTACTATGTGTCAGGCACAATTCTAATGACTTTGTATGTGTTATCCCAATTGATCCTTCTGTCTATTCCATGAGGAGTACTATTATTATTTTAACTTTATAGATGAATAAACAGATACCAAGAGGTTAACAACCTTGTCCAAGAATGCAGAACAACACCCACTTTACACAATCCTGTCTTGTAGTCATAGAAGTCCAGGATAAGGAAGTGATTTTTTTTTTTTTTTTTTTTTTTGAGACAGAGTCTGGCCCTGTGGCCCAGCCTGGAGTGCAGTGAGGCTATCTTGGCTCACTGCAAGCTCTGCCTCCTGGGTTCACGCCATTCTCCTGCCTCAGCCTCCCGAGTAGCTGGGGCTACAGGCGTCCAACACCACGCCCGGCTAATTTTTTGTATTTTTTTTAGTAGAGACGGGGTTTCACCGTCTTAGCCAGGATGGTCTTGATCTCCTGACCTCGTGATCCACCCGCCTTGGCCTCCCAAAGTGCTGGGATTACAGGCGTGGACCACCGTGCCCAAAGCTGTTGATAATTTACATTTTTGTGGGAGTTTTTGTTTGTTGGTGTTATGTGTTTGTGTGTTTGCTTGCTTGCTTTTCCTGAAAAAGGTGAAAACTTCTTGCAGCTTTGGGTAATACCTAACACAGTAAGAAGTCCATGCTGGGAAATGAAATCAGGATTACTTTCACAAAAGTATTTGTATTTATAGGGTATTGTATATTTCTCATTTGAGCCTGTATGAAAATGCCCTCTGAATCATGGTCTGGCAAATTTGGCTCCCATTTAGGTGGATCCTGGATGCCGACTCCTCTAGAAGGGGCAGAGGAGATTAAAGGATCTAGTCTTGAGGTGGGGGTAGGAGTAGAGATTATGGAAAGTGATACTAGTGACTGCTAATATTCTAATTAATCTTGTAATTTTATGTTTTCAAGCCTTCAGATGCAACTTGAATACTAGTATAATTGTTTTATGTGAATCCATGCCAGAACTCTGGGAGTTGGCATCTTTTTTGCTTCCATCTGCCTCTGAGAGCCAGAGTTTATTAATTTGTAGCACAAATAAGTTTACCAAAATTCTAATTTTCTTAATAAATCTCATATTTCATAATTAGCAACAGTCACTTTCCTTATAAGAAGCTTACTTTATCAAGAAAATATCTGCCACATGCAGATTCTAAATATATTAAATAATTACTGATTCTGATTCTAATAGGTTTTCAGTCACTCTTAGCAAATAAAATGTTGTTCCATGACAAAAATGATGCGTTCAGCTTGCAAATCATAAAATTACTTCAGTGCTTTTACTCAAGATTGCCATTCAATTCAATTATGCAGCAACCATGCTTATGTCTACTTCTCATTTTGTCATTCATAATATAACCAAGATATGTATGCACTCAATTTCAAAATGTAATACAATTTGTAATCTTTAATGTTTCATCCAGGGCATTCTTAAATAAAGTTGGATTTTTTTTACTGCAAATGCATGGCAGTGAAAAATACAATGATCCAATGACTCCTGGTATAGTTTGGTGCTTTTACCTTGATTTGCTAAAAGTCCCAGTTTTTTGTCACTAATCTATTTTCACTGTTAGTTTGATTTTACAGACTTCCTGAAAAAGTCTCAGAGACCCTTAGGGGTCTGCAGAAAACACTTTGAAAACTGCTGATCTATTCTAATTGTTTTAATAAGTATTCTAAAGAAAATTTTATATAACCAATATCTACAAAATAATTTCATCAATCCATAAATATCCAAGAACTGTTCATTTATATACTTATGGTGCTACAGAAGCAGGTGGGACAGACAACTAATCCAGAATGAGGGATGGGGGCAATCAAAGGTTTATCAAGTTAATGCCCCTGAGATGAGCCCTGTAGGATGAATAAGAGGAAGCCCAAGAAAAACTTCTTGGTGAAGGGGTGGAGGTGCTTGGGAAGGGCACCCAAAGTAGAGAAAACAACGTTGTCAAACACTGTGACTGAATATACTATCATGTATTAGTCAGGATAGGCTAGATGTTATTGTGGTTCCACATACTTAAATCTCCATAGCTTAGCACACCAAAATTTACTTCTCACTCATAGGCTATTGACAGTAGGATGACTCTCCCAGGCTGCCGGATTAGCAAACCAGGCTGCTTTCATCTTGTGGCTATGCCGTGTGAACATTGCCTTCACAATCCTAATCACAGAGCAAGAGAATGCTGCTGATAGACCCACTAACAGAATGAAAATATATCCACTAATGCTCCTAGATCATTTGTCAAAACTTACTAAATGGCCCCTTTTAACTTTAAGGGGACTGAGAAACATGAGACAGGACATATATATTTGGAGACACAGAAGTTTCTCTGGTCTAAACTAATTTGTTGGAAAAGACTGCTGGCACTAATTTCTACTGTAGCAAAGAAGAAATAGTTTTCACAGAGTAAACAGTAGAGGGCTCTGGGAATAAACTAGAACGATGACTAGTAGGCAGCAGTGCAGTTGCAGATCAAAGAGGAGTAGAAGTAGAGCCTGGAAGGTTCTGACAAGCAAGAGATTCTTTCCGGTATAATGATCAAAAGCTCTGTGCTAGTATTGGGGAGCTTTTATCTTTAATTGGGTAGAAAAGGGAAAAGAAAAGAAGTACAATGTTGGGATGAGAATTCTTTAAAATTGCACAGACTTATAAGTCATAACGCAAAGAAAAAAGTTACATAAAACTACTCTCTAGTTTGTCTCTGCTATATAAAACACGAGTAGAAAAAAAGACTAGAAAAAATACAGGAGACCAGAGTGTGTTTTTTTTTTGTTGTTGTTTAACAGAGTTTATTCTAGTGATTTTATGAATGATTTCTAGAGTCTGTCTTATATTTTCCATAATGAGCATGGTTACTTTATAACCAAAAGGAAAAAAAATTCATTAACCTTTGTTTAAATAAATTTCAATTTAAATGGTATATTTTCAATAAATCGTTAATCATTAAATATTGATGAGATATTTATGAATATGGTGAATATAGTTTCCCAGCCTAAATTGGGACATTTGGCTTGATAGAAATGAATTGAAAATTTTGCATCGAACAGTCTTGGAAAATCATGTGGTTGCATAGTCACAGATAACTGAAATTCTATAATTATGTTTCTTTAAGCTCAAATGGGACATAACTGCATATGATAGATTTATCATTTATTTTTGCTTTCCATAAATGTGTTAATGAAATTTATGTTAAGCTAGTTTTTATAAACGAAATTGCATTTTAAATTACCAGAATAACTTGGCATTTAAATACATCCACTATTTTGAGTTTTTTAATGCAAAATAGATATGCACATATATATTTGATGAAAGGATAAAAAGCCTTTAATTACTGTCTCTGACATCTGAACTTTTATTTTTTTCTTTTGCGCAAGAACACACCGATGTTCTATCACTTTTCCCAGCAGAGGGCACTACAACCCAAGTATCGGGCTTCACATACTTCCCGTAAATGTCAAACTTAACATTGTTAACTTGAGAACGTTCATAAATGAGCAAAGTACAATCCCAGCAGCAGGCAGAAGAATAGACAAAGTGAAAACTTACACCCCCCAATCCCTATTTCTGGCAAATAAAAATATAAACCGTGAATCCATTAAAAAGAAAGCTCATTCTTGCATAGGGCAGTAAGAATTTCCATGATAAATAAAGATGTATTTAAGTAATACTTTCTACTCTAAAAGCCACATAACCTAGTGGAAAGTACCAGTATACAGCAAATACAAATGCAGGATAACTATAATAACTGCCAGGTTTAGAACACTACACTCTGTTTTATACTTCCAGCTACCTACTTGACCACTCCAAATAATGCAAGACCCCCAAAGGTTAATATGTCCACCCCATTTTATCATTTGACTTACATATGTGTTCCTCTTTATGTGTTCACCCATTTATTTAATGGCATTACTGTTCTTGAAAATTTATTATCACCTCTAATCTCTCCTTTTCTATCATCTTTTCCCGAGTCCTAACTCCTGATAGTTTCCTAACTAGTCTTGCAAGTCTTTGGTGATTTACTAATAGGTGAAGCATAACTTTTTATCTTTTTATCTTTTTTTTTTTTTTTTTTTTTGAGGCAGAGTCTTGCTCTGTTGCACAGGCTGGAGTGCAATGGTGTGATCTCAGCTCACTGCAACCTCTGCCTCCTGGGTTCAGGCGATTTTCTTGCCTCAGCCTCCCAAGTAGCTGGGACTACAGGCACACGCCACCATGCCCCGCTAAGAAGCATAACTTTTAAAATTTGATTTTCAAGTCCTTCATAATCTAAATGGTATCTAAATTCCCAGTTCTGCCTATGGGTTCCTCCCTTTAGCAACACAACATACCAATTAAAACTCTGATTTCCTTCAGAGCCCCACTCAAATTCTATGTAAAAAAGACTTGCTGGCAAAAATTATTCTCTCCTCTTCCGTTCTCTGATCTCATATCATTTGTATTTTTGTTAGAACACCGTATTAGTCGTTTTCACACTGTTGATAAAGACATACCTGATTTTGGGCAATTTACAAAACAAAGAGGTTTCATTGGGCTTAAAGTTCCATGTGGCTGGGGAAGCCTCACAATCATAGTGGTGAACAAGGAAGAGCAAGTCACATCTTACATGGATGGCAGCTGGCAAAGAGAGTTTGTGCAGAGAAACTTCCCTTTTTAAAACCATCAGCTCTTGTGAGACTTATTTGCTATCATGAGAACAGCATGGGAAAGATCTGCCCCTGTGATTCAGTTACCTCTTACCAGGTCCCTCCCACAACACGTGGGGATTCAAGATGAGATTTGGGCAAGGACGCAGTCAAACCATATTCCACGCTGGCCCTTTACAAATCTCATATCCTTACATTTTAAAACCAATCATGCCTTCCCAACAGTCCCCCAAAGTCTTAACTCATTTCAGCATTAACTCAAACATCCATAGTCCAAAGTCTCATCTGAGACAAAGCAAGCCCCTTCCACCTATGAGCGGGGAAAATCAAAAGCAGGTTAGTTAGATACAAAGGAGGTACAGGCATTGGGTGAATACCGCCATTCCAAATGGGAGAAATTGATCAAAACAAAGCGGCTACAGGCCCCTTGCAAGTCCGAAATCCAATGGGGCAGTCAAATCTTAAAGCTCAAACATGATCTCCTTTGACTCCATGTCTCTCATCCAGGTTATGCTGATATTAAGCGGTGGGTTCCCATGGTCTTGAGCAGCTCCACCTTTGTGGCTTTGTGGGGTACAGCCTCCCTCCCAGCTGCTTTCATGGGCTGGTGTTGAGTGTCTGCAACTTTTCCAGGCACACAGTGCAAGCTGTCAGTGGATGTAACATTCTGGGGTCGGGAGTATGGTGGCCCTCTTCTCACAGCTCCACTAGGTGGTCCCCCAGTAGGGACTCTGTGTGGGAGTTCCAAGCCCTCATTTCCCTTCTGTCCTGCCCTAGCAGAGGTTCTCCATGAGAGCCCTGCCCCTGCAGTAAACTTCTGCCTGGACATCCAGGCATTTCCATACATTCTGTGACATCTAGGCCAAGGTTCCCAAACTCCAGTCCTTGACTTGTGTGTACTTGCAGGCTCAACACCACATGGAAGCTGCCAAGGCTTGAGGCTTGCACCCTCTGAAGCCACAGCCGAGCTCTACATTGCCCTCTCTCAGCCACTGCTAGAGTGGCTGGGATGCAGGGCGCCAAGTCCCTAGGTTGCACACAGCCTGGGCCTCTGGGCCTGTGATGGGAAGGGCTGCTGAGAAGACCTCTGGGCCTGTGATGGGAAGGGCTGCTGAGAAGACCTCTGACATGCCCTAGAGACATTTTCCCCATTATTTTGAAGATTAACATTCAGTTCCTCATTACTTATGCAGATTTTTTCAGCCGGCTTGAATTTCTCCTCAGAAGATGGGATTTTTCTTTTCTGTCACATTGTTAGCCTGAAAATTTTCTGAACTTTTATGCTTTGCCTCTCTTATAAAACTGAATTTCTTTAAGAGCACCCAAGTCACCTCTTGAATGCTTTGAGGCTTAGAAATTTCTTCCACCAGATACCCTAAGTCATCATCTCTCTCCAGTTCAAAGTTTCTTTTCTTTCTTTTTTTTTTTGGAGATGGAGTTTCACTCTTGTTGCCCAGGCTGGAGTGCAATGGTGCAATCTTGGCTCACTGCAACCTCTGCCTCCTGGGTTCAAGCAATTTGCCTACCTCAGCCTCCCTAGTAGCTGGGAATACAGGTGCCTGTCACAATGCCTGGCTAATTTTTTTGTATTTTTAGTAGAGGTGGGGTTTCACCATGTTGACTAGTCTGTTCTCAAACTCCTGACCTCAAGTGATCCACCCACCTTGGCCTCCCAAAGTTTCACAAATCTCTAGGGCAGGGGCAAGATGCTGCTAGTCTTTTGCCAAAACATAACAAGGGTCACCTTTGCTCCAGTTCCCAAGAAGTCCCTCATCTCCATCTGAGACCACCTGCACCTGGATTTCATTGTCCATGTCATCAGCATTTTGGTCAAAGTCACTCAACAAGTCTCTAGGGAGTTCCAAATTTTTCCACATTTTCTTGTCTTCTTCTGAGCCCTCCAAACTGTTCCAACCTCTGCCTGTTACCCAGTTCCAAAGTTGCTTCCACATTTTTGGGTATCTTTTCAGCAACGCCACACTCTACAGATGCCAATTTACTGTATTAGTCTGTTTTCATGCTGCTGATAAAGACATACCCTGCATTGGGCAGTTTACAAAAGAAAAAGGCTTAATTGGACTTAAAGATCCCCATGACTGGGGAAGCCTCACAATGATGGAGGAAGGCAAGGAGGAGCAAGTCACGTCTTACCTGGATGGCAGCAGGCAAAGAGAGCTTGTGCAGGGAAACTCCCGTTTTAAAAACCGTCAGATCTCATGAGACTTATTTGCTATCATGAGAACTGCATGATAAAGAACTGCCCCCATGATTCAGTTGCCTTCTACCCGGTCCCTCCCACAACACATGGAAATTCCGGATGAGATTTGGGTGTGGACACAGCCAAACCATGTCAAACACTAATCAGAGTCTGTTTAAAATAATGCGCCTATGTCTCTTTTCTCTGTGCCATTTTTTTTTTATTATTACTATACTTAAGTTCTAGGGTACATGTGCACAATGTGCAGGTTCGTTACATATGTATACATGTGCCATGTTAGTGTTCTGCAGCCATTAACTCATCATTTATATTAGGTATATCTCCTAATGTCCTAATGCTATCCCTCCCCCCTCCCCACTCCCCACAATAGGCCCCACTGTGTGATGTTCTCCTTCCTGTGTCCAAGTGATCTCATTGTTCAGTTCCCACCTATGAGTGAGAACATGAGGTGTTTGGTTTTCTGTTCTTGCGATAGTTTGCTGAGAATGATGGTTTCCAGCTTCATCCATGTCCCTACAAAGGACACAAACTCATCCTTTTTTATGGCTGTGGAATATTCCATGGTATATATGTGCCACATTTTCTTAATCCAGTCTGTCACTGATGGACATTTGGGTTGATTCCAAGTCTTTGCTTTTGTGAATAGTGCCGCAATAAACATACATGTGCATGTGTGTTTATAGCAGCATGATTTATAATCCTTTGGGTATATACCCAGTAATGGGATGGCTGGGTCAAATGGTATTTCTAGTTCTAGATCCTTGAGGAATTGCCACACTGTTTTCCACAATGGTTGAACTAGTTTACACTCCCACCAACAGTGTAAAAGTGTTCCTATTTCTCCACATCCTCTCCAGCACCTGTTGTTTCCTGACTTTTTAATGATCGCCATTCTAACTGCTGTGAGATGGTATCTCATTGTGGTTTTGATTTGCATTTCTCTGATGGCCAGTGATGATGAGCATTTTTTCATGTGTCTGTTGGCTGTATGAATGTCTTCTTTTGAGAAGTGTCTGTTCATATCCTTTGCCCACTTTTTGATGGGGTTGTTTGTTTTTTTCTTGTAAATTTGTTTGAGTTCTTTATAGGTTCTGGATATTAGCCCTTTGTCAGATGAGTAGATTGCAAAAATTTTCTCCCATTCTGGAGGTTGCCTGTTCACTCTGGTGGTAGTTTCTTTTGCTGTGCAGAAGCTCTTTAGTTTAATTAGATCCCATTTGTCAATTTTGGCTTTTGTTGCCATTGCTTTTGGTGTTTTAGACATGAAGTCCTTGCCCATGCCTATGTCCTGAATGGTATTCCCTAGGTTTTCTTCTAGGATTTTTATGGTTTCATGTGTAACATTTAAGTCTCTAATCCATCTTGAATTAATTTTTGTATAAGGAGTAAGGAAAGGATCCAGTTTCAGCTTTCTACTTATGGCTAGCCAATTTTCCCAGCACCATTTATTAAATAGGGAATCCTTTCCCCATTTCTTGTTTCTCTCAGGTTTGTCAAAGATCAGATGGCTGTAGATGTGTGGTATTATTTCTGAGGGCTCTGTTCTGTTCCATTGGTCTATATCTCTGTTTTGGTACCAGTACTACGCTGTTTTGGTTACTGTAGCCTTGTAGTATAGTTTGAAGTCAGGTAGTGTGATACCTCCAGCTTTGTTCTTTTTGCTTAGGATTGTCTTGGCAATACAGGCTCTTTTTTGGTTCCATATGAACTTTAAAGCAGTTTTTTTCCAATTCTATGAAGAAAGTCATTGGTAGCTTGATGGGGATGGCATTGAATCTATAAATTACCTTGGGCAGTATAGCCATTTTCACAATATTGATTCTTCGTATCCATGAGCATGGTATGTTCTTCCATTCGTTTGTGTCCTCTTTTATTTCACTGAGCAGTGGTTTGTAGTTTTCCTTGAAGAGGTCCTTCACATCCCTTGTAAGTTGGACTTCTAGGTATTTTATTCTCTTTGAAGCTATTGTGAATGGGAGTTCATTCATGATTTGGCTCTCTGTTTGTCTGTTACTGATGTATAAGAATGCTTGTGATTTTTGCACATTGATTTTGTATCCTGAGACTTTGCTGAAGTTGCTTATCAGCTTAAGGAGATTTTGGGCTGAGACGATGGGGTTTTCTAAATATACAATCATGTCATCTGCAAACAGGGACAATTTGACTTCTTCTTTTCCTAACTGAATATCCTTTATTTCTTTCTCTTGCCTGATTGCCCTAGCCAGAACTTCCAACACTGTGTTGAATAGGAGTGGTGAGAGGGGTCGTCCATCTCTTGTGCCAGTTTTCAAAGGGAATGCTTCCAGTTTTTGCCCATTCAGTATGATATTGGCTGTGGGTTTGTCATAAATAGCTGTTATTATTTTGAGATACATTCCATCAATACCGAATTTATTGAAAGTTTTTAGCATGAAGGGCTGTTGAATTTTGTCAAAAGCTTTTTCTGCATCTATTCATATAATCATGTGGTTTTTGTCTTTGGTTCTGTTTATACGCAGGATTACATTTATTGATTTCTGTCTGTTGAAGCAGTCTTGCATCCCAGGAATGAAGCCCACTTGATCATAGTGGATAAGCTTTTTGATGTGCTGCTGGATTCAGTTTGCCAGTATTTTATTGAGGATTTTTGCATCGATATTCATCAGGGATATTGGTCTACAATTCTCTTTTTTTGTTGTGTCTCTGCCAGGCTTTGGTATCAGGATGATGTTGGCCTCATAAAATGAGTTAGGGAGGATTCCCTCTTTTTCTATTGATTGGAATAGTTTCAGAAGGAATGGTACCAGCTCCTCCTTGTATCTCTGGTAAAATTCAGCTGTGAATCCATCTGGTCCTGGACTTATTTTGGTTGGTAGGCTATTAATTATTGCCTCAATTTCAGAGCCTGCTATTGGTCTATTCAGGGATTCAACTTCTTCCTGGTTTAGTCTTGGGAGAGTGTAAGGGTCCAGGAAATTATCCATTTCTTCTAGATTTTCTAGTTTATTTGCATAGAGGTGTTTATAGTATTTTCTAATGGTAGTTTGTATTTCTGTGGGGTCGGTGATGATATCTCCTTTATCTTTTTTTTTTTTTTTTTTTTTTGCGTCTATTTGATTCTTCTCTTTTCTTCTTTATTAGTCTTGCTAGCGGTCTATCAATTTTGTTGATCTTTTCAAAAAAAACAACTCCTGGATTCATTGATTTTTTTGGAGGGTTTTTTGTGTCTCTATCTCCTTCACTTCTGCTCTGATCTTAGTTATTTTTTGCCTTCTGCTAGCTTTTGAATGTGTTTGCTCTTGCTTCTCTAGTTCTTTTAATTGTGATATTAGGGTGTCAATTTTAGATCTTTCCTGCTTTCTCTTGTGGGCATTTAGTGCTATAAATTTTCCTCTACACACTGCTTTAAATGTGTCCCAGAGATTCTGGTATGTTGTATCTTTGTTCTCATTGGTTTCAAAGAACATCTTTATTTCTGCCTTCATTTCATTATGTAGCCAGTTGTCATTCAGGAGCAGGTTGTTCAGTTTCCATGTAGTTAAGCAGTTTTGATTGAGTTTCTTAGTCCTGAGTTCTAGTTTGATTGCACTGTGGTCTGAGAGACAGTTTGTTATAATTTCTGTTCCTTTACGTTTGCTGAGGAATGCTTTACTTCCAACTATATAGTCAATTTTGGAATAAGTGCTATGTGGTGCTGAGAAGAATGTATAGTCTGTTGATTTGGGGTGGAGAGTTCTGTAGATGTCTGTTAGGTCTGCTTGGTGCAGAGTTGAGTTCAATTCCTGGATATCCTTATTAACTTTCTGTCTCGTTGATCTGTCTAATGTTAACAGTGGGGTGTTAAAGTCTCCCATTATTATTGTGTGGGAGTCTAAGTCTCTTTGTAAGTCCTCTGTGCCATTTTTATAAAGTTAGGAGACAGCCTACTGAACACAGCAGAAGCTTAATATTCTGAATCAAGTGGCACACTGACAGTACCATGATTCAATTACCTCCTACTGGGTCCCTCCCACAACACATGGAAATTCCAGAGAAGATTTGAGTCAGGACACCCAAGCCGTATCAAACACTAATCAGAGTCTGTTTAAAATAATGTGTCGATGTCTCTTTTCTCTATGCCATTTTTATAAAATTATGAGACAAACAGCCTACTGAACACAGTAGAAGCTTAATATGCTGAGTCAAGTGGTACACTGACAGTACAAGTTGGGTCTCTTTATACTTGTATACTTGTTCATTTGTGCTATGCACTACTTATATCCACTTCCTCGTGAGAACTGCACTGGAAGAGCTCAGGTTTATATGTTAAAAATATTTAAAGATTTATACAAATCTTAAGGTTTTGTCCAGTGATGGGCTTCAGTAAAAGTATTGTCTTCTAATAATATTTGCCAGGATAAGGTTTGTTAAGGAACAATAAAACACACGAATGAGTGAAATCCTTCTCAGTAAATGCTAATAAAAAGCACTTTTCAAAAATTTTATTGCTTAAAGACTTTTTCTGGATTTCAAAAATAAGATTTTCAGATTATCTCTTCTTTAAAAGTAAAATGGAAGGAATAAAAAAACCCCTTCACCTCTAAAAGTAGCTTTTTCTTCTTGGTTCTGTCATATTTTCTCTGACTAAATATTAGCTCTGGACTAATAAAAATCCTTTCCTGGGACATCTTATCTGGAGGGCTCCTGAGGGTTTTATACTACAGAGGAAAATACTAACTGAAATACCGACATAGGGATTAATTACAAAGAGACATTAGTGCTTGTATGTAATATAGTCTTATAAACAATTCAAAAATACTACCAGGTCATAAAAATTCTACTTAACTTTTTTGCAAGCATATTATGTTTATGAACACCTCCAGGATGCTTATGACTCACCTACCTCTTCTTTTTATGGAACCTTGCTACAAAAGCATAGATATCCAAATTATATATTTCTACATTTGAAGTCACTAAATCCAACTTCTCACCCAGTTGAGAGAATCACTCTTTCTTTGCTTGAACACCACTGAGAACAGGGATCTCCTCACTTTTGAGGCTGTTCATTTGATTTTGGCTAATAAAAATTATTAAAATGAACCAGCATTTGTATAGCTCTTATTTGTGTAATTTTTAGTGAAATTTCCTAATGTGGTTTTCTTTTAATCAGCAATTCTGATGATAAACATTCTAGGGCAAGATCATAGCAAGATAGAATAGTTGTCCTAGAATGGTCTAGGAAGGCACACTAGAATAATAATTTAAAATGTGACCATGACAAACATAGAAAGACAAGTATCACTTGTTCTGTCACTCATATATGGGAACTGAAAAAGTAGATCTCATGAAGATAGAGTAAAGTGGTCTTTACCAGGGAAGGATAAAAGGAAAGGGAGAGATGAAGAGAGGTTGATTAGTGGGTACAGATAATACACTTTGATAAAACAATTTTTTTAAAAATCAATTTTCCATCAAAAAGTAAAGAAAAAGTGTGGGCATTCCCTGACATTGCTAAGCTATATGAACTTACACAAGTTTCTTAAACTCCCCAAGTTTCCATGTCCTTGTCTGCAAAGTAGGAATCACAATAGTTGCTACCTATATTTGTACATAAATGCAATAAACATAAAGCATTTTGCATAGCGCCTAGCACATAGTAAATGTTTAAAAAAGTAGTGCTCTATTATTACAGAAGAAAGAATTTGATGGGAAGAGAGAATTTGAATCGGTAGACAGTTGAGTAAAGGCTGGCATTTTAGGTGAGGGGAATAATAGTCAAAGGGCTGACCATGGCGCAAGTGGAAGCACTAGGAAATAAATGCCCATTAAAGAGAATAGTGATAGGTTGGGCACATGGGATGGATCTAAAGGAGCAGTTCCCTAGGGGCAGTAGTGGGTTGTGGAGTTATCACAAGAAATCCTCAAATCCATTAGTACACTAACCCATGCCTTAAACTGAATGTATATTACATACCACTTCCAAATATGAATAGGGGTTGCAATTCTTAAAATACAAATTCATTTAAAAGAGCCAATGAATGAATAGATATTTTGATTTGTTTTCTTTGAGATAGAGTCTCACACTGTCTGCCAGGCTGGAGTTCAGTGGCATGATCTCAGCTCACTGCAATTTCTGCCTCCTGAGTCAAATGATCCTCTCACCTCAACTTCCCAAGTAGTTGAGACCGCAGGTGTGCACCGCCATGCCTGGCTAATTTTTGTATTTTTTGTAGACATGAGGATTCACTATGTTGACCAGCCTGGTCTCAAACTCCTGGGCTCAAGGGATCTGCCTGCCTCAGCCTCCCAAAGTGCTGGGATTAAAGACGTGCACCACCACACCCTGCAATATTTTGATTTTTATCAATTTTTGTCTTCTTCAGGTCTCTACTTGAATCTTACATCTTCAGAGAGGTTTTCTCTGGCTTTACTATCTAATGTAGTCTCCAAGTTCTTTTCACTCTCCAGTCCCTTATTCTGTTTCAGTTTCCTTCACAGCACTAAATGCAACCCGACATTATGTTGTGTATCTACTTGTTTACTACCTGTCTCTTCTCTTTAAATATAAATGACCATGAAGGCAAGGGCTTTGTTGTATCACCGTCGTCACTCCAGCATCTAGAACACTGCCTACACATGGTGAACCTTCAGTAAATATTTGCTAAATAAATAAACAGGTTCACAAAATAGTAGTTTCAAATGCGTACTACAAGGCAAATTAATTAGGTTATATGTAGCCCTTTTCATCTTCTCAGTAAATAATTCAAATTAAAATAGCATCAGAAGACTCTTTTCTTCTTCTTTATAGTCATCATTGAGTCTTTGCCTGAAATAAGAACTTCTTGTTAATAAATGAAATGCCATAGAATTGGCCCAATTACAATCAGATACCTAAGAGGGAAATGAAAGTCTTTTTTCTAAAAGGCTGCAATTTAAACATATTAAAGAACATTGCTTTTGAGACACAAGTAGAGGACATAAATATTCATTTCATTGCTCAAATGATAAGACATTAACCAAAGCTTCCTGTAACCCCAATCGAGTTAAACCTCTAATGTATTATTTTAAATTAGGTAGTGCGTGTTGCCACTTGGATGCCTACTCATCCACTACCAACACATTTTGAACTCGTACAACCTCAACCTCCACAAAAGAACACGTCATGAGATTACTTAATGTGTAATCAAAACAAAATCTGTTTCATATGTTCATTAGGTCAACAAAAGATATATTTAACATTTCATAAGACATTAATGTGACCTAAAGTATTCACTATATAGTGTTCTGTCTGAAGACATCTCTATTTTTACTGTCAGTGTCACATTGTCATGTTTATTGGGTTCCTTGCCCTTTATTCTGACATCTGCAGAACCAAATCGGTTAGATTGTCACTGATTGTAGGACAAATGTTCATAGCCCCCAAATTAGATAGAGTTGTTTTCACTTCATTCGCTTCCCTTGAGAGGAGTGGAAATAGTGGTCCTGTTGTGTTCCTTTCTTTCCCCAAATCTGGCTGCAATTCTTTAAACACAATACATTAGCACATTTGCTCTGGATATTTGGTAAAGAATGCATACTATGCATCAATATAAATCCCAATAGTGCGCAAGCAAACAATTACCTGTGGGATAACCTGTTTATATATTCTGCTGTTGCTACATCAGAATTAGTTCTGACATGTGTGTCTCTAAAAATTCCTAAGCATCACCTCTTGCAATCAAGATATTTTCAGTGCTAGTGATTTGAATAGTTGCATGTGTAACTCCTGTCCACCCACCATGCCATCTGTTACCTACGAAGTATAGAAGTTGGAGTCAGGAAATTTAGCACAGTTCTCCAAGTGGGGCAACCTCCTCTACCTTCTTGGAGCCTGGCAAATAAGGTTCTCTCTTCTGTTCCTCTTTCGTCTCTCAATCAAATAATTATAAATAAACCCCTAAATGGTTTTATTAACTATTGAATAATGGTAGTGATCATAGGATGGCAAATTGTTTTTAGTCTGGATTTGTTTTTGGAAGATAGAGCCCAACGCATTTCTAGGGATATACAATTCTAGGGAAGAATGACTGAGGGAAAGGGATCAATGGAGAAAGAAGGGATGGAGATGGAAAGCAAATGTAAGAGGTACATTATCAATTGGGCTAGAGTTTTATATCAAGCTTGTGGGATATCTTTGGAGAGTCTATATGAGCCACTGTGTTTCTGAATGATCTGTCTAGGGAGAGGAAGGGAGAAGAATTCACCTTCTTGTATCTACCACTGGAAAAAATTCATCCCATGACACATCAACTGTGATACACTTTTAGGTTGTACCACCTGGCCCTCTAGCAGCTATGAGGAAGCAAGATCACAAAACAGCAGTGACAACATCCACAGTGCCAGCCACACTGCATGAAGTAAGCTAGTGAGTGGAAGCAAGTCAGTGACACTTGCCACTGTCCATGTATAGTTTGCAACGTCACAAACAAAACTGGGCAAATCAGTGTATCTCCACAGTGTCTTAGAGGCAATAGAAGAACCTCACGTGGGAAACAAGAAATGCAGTGTAAACAGTGAGGCAATATGCTGTCAGATTTTGTTTGAGAACCCTAGGAGGGACTGTGAACAGGCAGCTCAATGGAACTGGCTGGCCGAGCAGGTGTAGTACCATGAAAACATGACCCCAATGTGAAAACGTCAACAAACTTTCCTCCAACAAAGTCTGAAAGCCCTTTTCTATGGTATAATCTACTGTGGTAGATGCCAGGCAGTCTTCTGAAGTATCATTAGGAGCATTCTAGAGAAAACTACAATCTAGAATCCAAGTAATTCCAAAACTAGGTTTAGCCAGTAACCCAACAGAGCTGAAAGAGTGAGATCATGATAATGGATTGTAGTTGTAAAAAAGAACTATTTCTGGAAATTGAGCTTGTAAAAGATACATGAGAATGAGTCATTCTTAATTCTGACCTGTTTAAAATAAGTTCTTGAGTTTACAATAAGCTCTTTAGAGGTATCCAACCGTTTTACAGTATTCACCAAAGTGAGGAAATTTTGACAAAGCAAATAAATAGTACCTGCCTGCACTATGATAAGAGGTACTGTGAGGTAATGAAAACTACTTGGAATTAATAAAAACTGGGTTTCAATCTCAATCCTGTTACTCATATTTGTCCTTGTGAGCCGAGAAGTTGATTCAAGCTCCCTGATCTCAGTTTGCTCTCCAGTTTAATGGGAATAAAGTGTGTACTTCACAGCATTTGTAATAATTAAGGAAGTGAAGTATTAAAAAGTGCCCAGTGCAATAATAGGAAATCAGCAAATTTAAATCAGAAACTACTCTTAAATCCTACCTCTTCACTCATTTTTTCTCAGATATTTAATTTCACATGCAAATATGTATGCAGATCTCTTCCATCAGCTATGTAACACCAGTTCGATATAAAGTGATTTTGCATGAAGTAGTTAAAAGTTCAACTGAGGTGTTAAAAACATTCTATGAAGAATAATTCTTCTTGAGAATTAATAACTGGTTACTAACTGTAGCTCACTAATAATAGCATTTATTAAGCACTTTCCTATGTGGTGGTGAGGTAAGTATAACATTGATTATCTTATTTATCTAGTTGTTATTATATTAAAGGGACAGGTTCTTTTTATGTTGCCCAGGCTAGACTTCAACTCTTGGGCTCAAGAATCCTATCACCACAGCTTCCAAGAAGCTCGGACTATAGGCATACATCTCTGCAACTGGCTGGGCGCTAAGTAATGATTTTCAGGTGGTAGTCAAAAATGAAAATGCAATGCTCCTTAAACTTTTAACTTCAAAATATTTTATCACTTATAAAACATAATAGGGATGAAAATGGTATGTGGGTAACAATATAAACTAATAAATTGCAAAAATACAATTTTTGGTGTTCTAATTTTAGATCATAAAAGAAATAATACTTTATAATGTGTAATCTTGATTTCTCATAAATTTTTTTCCTGCTTTTCTGGAAACTCATTTGTTAGTTTATCAAAATTTATTCTTTTTAAACTTCAGTTGATATAATTGAAATTAATGCCAGTTGCTCTTGGTAAGATCACAGTTTTTTACTTTTTATAAAGATGAACTTTTCATTTCAGAACAGTTTTAGATTTACAAAAAAGTTAAGATGGTAGGGAAAGTTTCTATATATTTCACAGTTTACCCTGTTGCTGCCATCTAAAGTGTGGTACATTCGTTACAATTAATGAACTGATATTGGTACATGATTATTATGAAAACCCGTACTGAATTCATATTTCCTTAGTTTTTATTTAATGGCCCCTTTCTGTGCCAGGATCCCATTTAGGATACTACATTACATTTAGCCATCATGTCTCCTTAGGATCCTTTTAGCTATAATAGTTTCTCAGATTTCCTTTGCTTTTGATGATCTTAACAGTTTTGAGAAATACTTGTCGAGTATTTTATAGAATGCTCCTCAATTAGGATTTCTCTGATGTTATTCACATAATTGGATTTGGAGTCATGGGTTTTTGGGAGAAGATCACAGAGGTAAAGTGCCATTTTAATAATATCGTATCAGTGGTTTATACTATCAGTATAAGTTATCTCTGTTGATATTACTTTGATCATCTAGCTTAGGTAGTGTTTGTCAGAATTCTCCACCATAAAGTTACATTTCCCCACTTCCCATTTGTACTGTTTGGAAGGAAATCACCGTTTAGAGATGACATGTAAGGAGTGGGGAGTTATGACCCACGTCATTGAGGGTGGAATATCTACATAAATTATTTGGAATTTTTCTGCGTGGGATATTTGTCTCTTCTCTCTCATTTATTTATTCAATCATATATTTGTACTACTGTGGACTCTTGGATACTTATTTTATAGTTTAGATTAAAATCTAATACTAGTTTACTAATTTTATTGTTCAAATTGTTCCAGATTTGACCATGGTAACAATCTGTGTCTGTATTAAGCTGAGTTTATACTGGTGAGTATGATGATTTCATACTGATGTCTCCAAGTCTAATCTATTGATTACAGAAAGCTTGGTTGCTTTTTCAAAATGCATTTTATTTTGTTGTTGTTGTGTGTGTTCCAATTCCATTATTTTATTTTATTGTTTAACTTTTAGTTTTAGGGATACATGTGCAAGTTTCTTTCTTTCTTTTTTTTTTTTTTTTTTTTTTTGAGACGGAGTCTCGCTCTGTCGCCCAGGCTGGAGTGCAGTGGCCGGATCTCAGCTCACTGCAAGCTCCACCTCCTGGGTTTACGCCATTCTCCTGCCTCAGCCTCCCGAGTAGCTGGGACTACAGGCGCCCGCCACCTCGCCCGGCTAAGTTTTTGTATTTTTTAGTAGAGACGGGGTTTCACCGTGTCAGCCAGGATGGTCTCGATCTCCTGACCTCGTGATCCGCCCGTCTCGGCCTCCCAAAGTGCTGGGATTACAGGCTTGAGCCACCGCGCCCGGCCCTTCTTTCTTTTTTTTTTGAGATGAAGTCTCGCTCTGTCACCCAGGCTGGAGTGCAATGGCATGATCTCGGCTTACTGCCACCTCTGCCTCCCAGTTTTAAGCTATTCTCTGGCTTAGCCTCCTGAGTAGCTGAGACTACAGGTGCACACCACCGCACCCGGCTAATTTTTGTATTTTTAGTAGAGACGGGGTTTCACCATGTTGGCCGGGATGGTCTTGATCTCCTGACCTCATAATCCATCTGCCTTGGCCTCCCAAAGTGCTGGGATTACAGGTATGAGCCACCACACAAGGCAGCAAGTTTCTTATATAAGTAAAGTGCATGTCATGGGGGTTTGGTGTACAGATTATTTCTTCACTTAGATGATATGCATACTACCTGATAGGTAGTTTTTTTGATCCTCCCCTTCTTCCCACCCTGCACCCTCAAGTAGGCCCCTGTGTCTGTTGTTCCTTTCTTTGTGTCCATGTGTACTCAATATTTAGCTCCCATTTACAAGTGAGAACATATGGTATTTGGTTTTCTGTACTTGCCTTAGTTTGCTTAGGATAATGACTTCCAGCTGCATCCATGTTGCTGCAAAAGACATGACCTAATTCTTTTTATGGCTATATAGTATTCCACGGTGTATATGTACCACATTTTCTGTATCCAGACTACCACTAATAGGCATCTACATTGATTTCATGTCTTTGCTATTGTGAATAGTGCTGTGATGAACATGCAAGTAATGCAAGTAAATGTGTCTTTCTAGTAGTAGGATTTATATTCTTTGGGGGTATATTCCCAATACTGGGATTGCTGGGTTGAATGGTAATTTTAAATTCTTTGAGAAATCACAAAACTGCTTTTCATAATAGCTGAACTAATTTACATTCCCACTAGCAGTGTATAAATGTTTCCTTTTTCTGCAACCTTGCCAACGTTATTTTTTGACTTAAAAAAAAAGCCATTCTGATTGATATGAGCTGGTATCCCATTGTGGTTTTGATTTGCATTTCTCTAATGATTAGTGATGTTGAGTGTTTTTTCATATGCCTGCTGGTCACGTGTACGTCTTTTGAAAAGTGTCTGTTCATGTACTTTGCCCACTTTTTAATGGTGTTGCTTGTAAATTTAAATTCCTTATGATTCTGGATATAAGACCTTTTTCAGATGCATAGATTGCAAATATTTTCTCCTATTCTGTGGGTTATCTGTTTACTCTATTGGTAGTTTCTTTTGCTGTGCAGAAACTCTTTAGTTTAATTAGGTCCAATTTGTCAATTTTTGCTATTGTTGCAGTTGCTTTTGGCATCTTTGTCATGAAATATTTGCCAGGGCCTATGTCCAGAATGGTTTTCCTAGGTTTTCTTTCAAGGATTTTCATAATTTCAGGTTTTACAGTTAAGTCTTTAATCCATCTCGAGTAAATGTGTGTATATGGTATAAAAAAAGGGTCAAGTTTCAATCTTCTGGATGTGACTAGCCAGTTGTCCCAGCACCATTTATTGAATAGCAGGTCTTTTCCTTATTGCTTGTTTTTGTTGACTTTGGTGATTATCAGGTGGTTGCAGGTGTACCACTTTATTTCAGGGCTCTGCATTCTGTTCCATTGGTCTATATGTCTGTTTTTGTACCGGTACCCTGCTGTTTTGGTTACTGTTGCCTTGTAGTAGGTACTGTTTCTTCAGATTCCTTGGATTAGGTTTTCATTTTCTCTTCCATCTTAATGATCTTCATTTTTATCCATATTTTAAGTCATATGTCTGAGAGTGTAGCCATTTCAACTTGGTTAAGAAGCATTGCTGGGGAACTAGTGCAGTCATTTGGAGATAAGAGGACACTTTGGCTTTTTGAGTTGCTAGTATTCTTGTGCTGGTTCTTTCTCATCTGTGTCGGGTGATATTCCATCAGTCTTTGAAGTTGATTTCTTTTTTGCTTTTATCTTCTTTTATGCCCTTGGCGTTTTGATTATGGTATAAAGTGGGTTCTATAGACTGACTTTGATTCCTGGAAGATTTTAGGGTGCCAGGTGCTCGAGTCATCACTCCTGGGCTGCATATTCTAACTCTGGGACTCTGGTACCTAGCCCCCTTGACTTTGTTCTCTAGCTCCTCAATATTTGGAACTTGCTGTGCTGGAGGGGCTGAGACATTCCTGGGCTGCTGGCCACAACACTCTGATGGGAGGTGCTGGCCAAAGTGCTTCTTATGGCAGTGGGAGTTGAATCCATGCTCGCTCACATGTGCCAGTAGCCACAGTATCGCAGTAGGGTGCACGTGCATTAGCTGGGATAGGGTGCTGGAGGCAGGTAGCCTTTGCCTTAGTTTTCACAGGTTCTGTATAATGGCAAGAATATTTTGATGGTGTATTTTGGGCTGTGATCCAATAGGTGGTGCCTGAGAGCGTTAGCCAGCACTTAGATGGCTAACACTTTCAAGTGCCACCTACTGGATAGGTCTTTTGTATTTTGGCTCAGTTGGCAGCAGTGCACTGTGATGAGGGGCTGAGATAAGACCCCCTCACCTAATTCACCCCTGGGTCAAAATTTTTTTTTTTAAATTTATTTATTATTATTATACTTTAAGTTGTAGGGTACATGTGCATAACGTGCAGGTTTGTTACATATGTATACTTGTGCCATGTTGGTGTGCTGCACCCATCAACTCATCATTTACATCAGGTATAACCCCCAATGCAATCCCTCCCCCCTCCCCGGGTCAAAATTTAAATATAACTTTTATGACAACTAATACTGGAACTGTTAAGTGTGTTTTTTAGACTCTGACAACATTGGGATAAATTAATGATAAAGTGTTTCAAAACTTAAGTTTCAGTACATCTACAGCTGATGATTTTTACAGAAAAAATTTTCTAAAAACATATAACTCTTCATATAAATCAGTTTTCTGTTAGTCTGAAATCAATTTTAAATATATATTTACACAGTGGCGTTTTAATGTTTCTTCTGATATCTCCTGAAACTTATGGAAATAATATAAGAAATTGAAAGAGGCCTCGTGATTTGTATATAATTTAAAGTACCTGTACAATAAAAAAATTAAATTTGAAATTATTTCTCCTTAATAATTGGTTCATCTAAATCCTCATATGAAAATAGTGTTATTTTCCATTAAATGTGATCATGAGGGAGAATGTTAAGATGGCCGACTAGAGATAGTTAGGAAGAACTTCTCCAACCCAGACCAGAATATTGAGTAAAGTGGAATATTCTGAAAAGACCATCTGAGAGAATACACTGAGAGAAGTTAGAGTTGACTAAGATGCCAGACTGAATGAAGAGGAAGCTGAGAACCCTTCATAGGGTTGTTGAGCACTAGGACATGTTCCAGGCCCTGAACAGTTCCTAAGGAAGGGGTACCTTCTGCCTCTGGTGCTCCCCACCATCCCCTGTGGAGTGCTGTTCTCAGCTGTCTGAGAGCACCTCAGCCCCTTCAGCCCAGCCAAGGCTTGACCTCAAGGGACCAGAGGACAAAGTCACAGATTCAGTCCCAGTCCCCCAGGATTAGAATACACAGCCCATGAGTGCAGAGCTGAGCCTTCCCCTTAAAAGCATCCAGAAATGAAGATATTCAACTATATCCAACTGGCACCGCTATTAAAACCTCAAGGGCAATAAACATCTTTAAAAACAAAAAGTCCCATCCAGAGCACAACAACTTCAAAGGAAAAAGGAACCTCAGCCTTCACAGATAAGAAAGAAATAGCACAAGAACTCTGGTACCTCTAAAATCCAGAATGTCTTCTTATCTCCAAATGATCACAGTAGCTCCCTAGCAATGGATCCTAATCAGATTGAAATGGTTGAGATATCAGACATAGAATTCAGAATCAGGATGGCAAGGAAGCTCATTGAGATACAAGAGAAGGTTGAAACACAATCCAAGGAAAAACATTAAAATAATTCAAGAGTTGAAAGACAGCATAATGATTTTAAGAAAGAACCCAAATGAACTTCTGGAAGTGAAAAATTCACTATAGGAATTTCAGAATTTGGAATCACTAACAGCAGAATAGACCAAGCTGAGAAAATATCTCAGAACTTAAAGATCACCACTTTGAAGCAACACGGGGAGACAAAAATAAAAAAAAAGATTTTTTAGAACTGAACAAAACCTCTGAAAAAAAGAGATTTTGTAAAGAGACCAAACCCACGAATTGTTGACATGCCGGAAAGAGGAGAGAGACATCAAGCAACTTAGAAAACATATTCGAGCATATAGTCCATGAAAATTTTCCCAGTCTCACTAGGGAGGTCAACATGCAAATTCAGGAAATTCAGAGAACTCCTGTGAGATACTAATGCAAGATGACCATTCCCACGACACACAGTCATTATATTCTTCAGGGTCAACATGAAAGAAAAAAATATTAAAGGCAGCTAGAGAGAAAGAGTAGGTCACTTGAAAAGGGAATGTTATTGGGCTTAACAATAGACCTTTCAGCAGAAACCATACAAGCCAGAAGAGATTGGGGGCCAAACTTCATTATCCTTTAGTAAAAGAAATTCCAACTGAGAATTTCATACCCTGCTGAACTAAAGTTCAGAAGAGAAGGAGAAATGAAATCCTTTTCAGAAAAAGGCTTAGTGAATTTATTACCAGATACGTAAGGTCCGTCTTACAAAGGTGCCTACAGGGAGCACTAAACATGGAAATTCAAGAATGATACCTGCCACCATAAAAACACACTTAAGCACATACCTCATAGACATTACAAAGCAACTATACAATCAAATCTACATAACAATCAGCTAATAGTACAATGACAATATTGACCCTAATTGTAAATAAGCTAAGTGCCCCACTTAAAAGGCATAGAGTGGCAAGTTAGATTAAGACTCAAGACCCAACTGTCTTCTGTCTTCAGTAGAGCCATCTTAAGAGTAATGACATCCATAAGCTCAAAACAAAGAACTGGAGAAAGATCTATTCAGGCAAATGGAAAACTAAAAACAGCAGAAGTAGTTATGCTTATACCAGTTCAAAGAGACTTTAAACTAACAGTGATCAAAAAGAACAAAAAGGGGTGTTACATGATGATAATGGATCAATATAGCAAGAAGACTTAACTATCTTAAATATGTACATACCCATCACTGGAGCATGTGGATTCATAAAGCAAGTTTTTAGATATCTATGAAGAGATTTAGACAACCATGTAATACTGGGGGCCTTCAACTCTCCTCTGATAGTATTAGATCAATCACTGAGGCTGAGAACTAACAGATATCATGGTCTTAACTAACACTTGACCAATTAAACCTCATAAATATGTAGAGAATACTCCACCCAGTGATGACAGAATACACATTTTTCTCATCTGCACATGGCACATAGTCTAAGATCAACTACATGCTTGGCCATAAAGCTCATCTGAACAAATTAAACAAAAATAGAAATCATACCTACCACACTCTCAGGCTGTAGGGCAAAAAATTAGACATGATGCCAAGAAGATCTATCAAAACCATCCAATGGCATGGAAGTTAAACAATGTGCTCTTAAATGACTTTAGAGTAAATAATGAAATTTGGGCAGAAATAAAAAAAAAATTCTTTGAAACTAATGAAAAAGGAGACACAATATACCAAAATCACACAGATAAAGCAGTTTTAAGATGAAAGTTTATAGCGCTGAATGCCTACATCAACAAGTTAGTAAAATCTCAAATTAACATTCTAATGTCATGCCTAGAGGAACTAGGAAAACAAGAGCAAACCAACCCCAAAGCAATCAGAAGAAAAGAAATAACTGAAATCAGAGCTGAATGGAATGAAATTGGGATGCAAAAACCCATGCAAAAGACAAATGAAGCCAAAAGTTTGTTTTTCAAAAGATTAAACAAGATTGATATACCGCTAGCTGTATTAGTTAAAAAAAAAAAAAAAAAAAAAAAAAAGGAGAGAGAGGATCCAAATACATACAATTAGAAATGGCAAAGGTGATATGACAACCAACCCCACAGAAATACAAAAAATCCTGAGAGACTATGGTGAACACCTCTATGCACACAAACCAGAAAACCTAGAAGAAATGGATACATTCCTGGAAACACAAGCCTCTGAAGACTGAACCAGGGAGAAATTAAAATCTTGAGCACACCAGTAACAAATTCTGAAATGGACTTGTTAATAAAAAGCCTACCAACTAAAAAAAGTCCTGGACCAGATGGATTTATAGCCACATTCTACCAGATGTGTAAAGAACTGGTCTCACTCCTATTGGAATTATTTCAAAAATCTAGGAGGAGGGACTCCTCCGTAACTCATTCTACAAAGTCAGTATTATTCTGACACCAAAGCCTGGCAGAGATACAATGAAAAATGATAACTTTAGGCCAATATCTCTGAGAACATAACAGCAAAAATCATCAACAAAATACCAGCAAACTGAATCCAGCAACATATCAAAAAGTTAATTCACTATATTGAGATGGGCTTTATTTCTGGGATGCAAGGTTGGTTTAACATATGCAAATCAATAAATGTCATTTGCTACATAAACAGAATTAACAATAAAATGACACGATCATCCAATAGACACAGAAAAAGTCTCTGACAAAATTAAGTGTCCCTTCCTGTTAAAAATCCTAAACAAATTAGGCATCAAAGGTACCTAAAAGTAAGAGCCGTCTATGACAATCCGACAGCCAACATCATATTGAATGGGCAAGAACTGGAAGCATTTCTCTTGAGAATTTGAATAAGACAGGTAAATTCACTCTTGTCACTCCTATTCAACATAGTACTGAAAGTCCTGTGCAGAGCAATTAGGGAAGAGAAGGAAATAAAAGGCATCCAAATTGGAAGTCAAACTATCTCTGTTTGCAAAAAGTATGATTCTGTACCTAGAAAATCCTATAGTCTCTGCCAGAAGGCATCTAGAAGTGAAAAATGACTTCAGTAAAGTTTGAGGATACAAAATCAATGTAGAAAAGTTGGCATTTCTATACACCAATAACATCCAAGCTCAGAGCCAAATCACAAATGTAATTTCATTTACAATAGCCACAAAAAGTATAAAATACCAAAGAATACAGCTTATCAAGTAGGTAAAAGATCTCTGCAATGGGAATTACAAAACATGGTTGAAAAAAGTCAGAGATAACACAAACAATAAAAAACATTCCATGCTCATGGATAGGAGGAATCAATATTGTTAAAATGGCCATACTGCTCAAAGTAATTTACAGATTTAATGCTATTCTAATTGTTATAGGAGTTATTAAGAAACTATTTTAGGCAGATAGGACAAGGAGTCTTTGGGAGGTTATTTTATTTATTTATTTATTTATTTTTAAAGCAGTTCCAGAAAATTTTCTTGTATAACAGAAAAGCCCGGGCTGGGCCAGCAAGCTTCCATATGCAAAGGCCTGCCATTAGAAGCTGGGTACACCCAAACATGGCGATTCCGGCCAATTCTTCAGGTCCCCACCTGTGCCTGGCAATATGGCTGCCCCCACATATCCCCACATGTGTAGAACATCATGGCGCCCTGTATTTGCATGTTAAAAGGCCAGGGTTGGAGGGCCAGTTTTTTTGCCACGGCTACTTGAATGACATAGCTGGTCAAACCAATCCCCTGGGTCCTATGCAAATCAGACATTGCCTCCTCATATAACTGACTGTTTTCTGCCACACTTGGGGTTTCCTCTTTTGGGTTGGAGGTCCCCACCCTCTGTCTCTTTACGGGGGTTGCCTCT
This sequence comes from Theropithecus gelada, assembly GCF_003255815.1. Taxonomy (NCBI): domain Eukaryota; kingdom Metazoa; phylum Chordata; class Mammalia; order Primates; family Cercopithecidae; genus Theropithecus; species Theropithecus gelada. The sequence goes on from NC_037672.1 coordinate 73,727,610, forward strand.
TCCTTCTTTCTTGCCTATTATGTTGCCTCTACTCAAATGCACGTTCAAATATAAAATTGGTAAGAATTTAAAGATGGCAAGAATAAAACTTTAAATCTAGCAAGGGCCATTCTAGTGGGTGGTGCTCTATAAGACTACACAAGTTGCACTCTCCTGAAGCTATCCCTGGGTAAGTATTCTTACTTTATCAAAAAATTTGCAAATTAAGTTTGAAATATCACATCCACAATGTTATGTAACTAGTAAACAGCAGAGCTGAAAAATCCAAATATATCTAATTCAGTTGTGATGCTCTGCCATATCGAAAAATTCACTTCTAAAAGTTTTCTTAAACTTCCAATCAGTCACAGGAACTGCTAATGACTTATTCATTCTATTGAAGAAGTAGCTTAATTTTTCTATGGGAAATATCTTGTTCCTAGCTCCAAAGCCAAAAAAACAAAAAACAAAAAACAAAAAAAAGAGGTCTGTGGTTTTGACATTGTTAGTAGGTTAAATGTTATAATGAATGAATGAATGAATGAGTGAATGGCTCCAAATAAAGTTCAGTCTCTGAATTATAGCTTGGGCATGGTCTTTCAGCCCACACTCCAGAGCACTACTGCTCAGATTTGAATCCCAGCTGGGACACTTATTTACTAAGTAATTTTGGGAACGTTGCTTAATTTCTTTGTGCCTTATTCATTGTTCTCTCATTGGTAAAACAGTAGTGACAAGAATAGGGGATTCTCACTGAGATTATAATGAATTAATCCACATAAAGCTCTTAATACATTGCCTAGCATATATTAAGTCTGCAATAAATGTTAGCATTTATGTAGCTCTTAACATTTCATAACAGTTTTGTATTTGTGGATATGAGGAATAAAGAGTTAAGAAAACCCAAAATTTGAACAGTGATTATCTCCAGGTGATGGAATTACGAATGTTATAACTTTATATTCTTATTTGTTTTCTAAATTTTGTATATACTAATACAATAAAAGTATTTTAGTAATGTGAAGAATATATTTGTTATCCCTCATCCAAAGTCATCTAAATTTTCTCTCTCTGTCTGTCTCTCTCTCAGTCTCTCTTCCACCCCCATCACCCCCATACACATGGACACATACGCATACAAACACACACGCTGAGACGCATGATAATAAAAATTTAGAAAATATATGCATCGATCAATCATGTACTTTGGAATAAAGTTGCCAGATTTTATAATAAAAATACAAGGCACCCAGTTAAATTTGAATTTTAGTAAACAACAATGATTTTTAGAATAAATATGTCCTAAATATTACTTGTCCTAGAAAATAAGTGGCAACCTTAAGACCTGAGCAGTACAGTTCTGGGGTGTAGGAGTATGTAAACTATTGCATGCACCATACACTACAAAATTTATTTTTATCTGAAATTCAAATTCAGTTGGGCATCTTGTATTTTAGCTGGTGACTCTACTTTTTATCTCTGTTGGCAGATTAATGCCAATTTCCCCTGTCCCTATTTCTAGCCTGATCTATATATAACAAATAAAGGAATTGACATACAAAAAAGCTGTATGTATTTAATGTATGCATCTTGATGAGTTTGAAGATAAGTATACACCCATGAAACCATTACCATAAACAATGCCATAGATTTAGACATTGATATCTCAGTACTCCTCCACAAAACAAAATGCTTAAAACACTCAAGCATGTAATTTTTGCTCCCCTCCCAAGTTCTTGTTCTGTTACACACACGCACATATACACACACACACACACAGCCACACATGCAGGAACATATGTTCTCTTTTCTCTAACACATCCTCCTTCTTGCTGTCATAATGACCCACTGTCTCCATTCCTGCTGTCTATAACATTTTTTTTAAAGGAGTGAGACAGCAGAACTAAAAAATTATACTAAGGGGGTAAGGTAAAATAGTTTGAATCAGAGTAACATATCCTGTTCTTGTCCCCTCATATCTGGGATGTGTCTTTCCAGTCACTGTGTGAGTCATGAGTCATGGTCCTTCCTTTGCTGTGTTGAATCACACGTAGTCTTTGTGAAAATGCTCTGGTATCAGTTCTTATAGTGACAAAGGACTTTTTTTTTTTAGAGATAAATTAGCCTTAGCTGAATCATCCGTTCGTCTGCTGCTTGCTTCTTTGCTTACTATTTTCTTTGGTTTCTTTTTAGCTGAGGGCTTAGCTTTTTGGGGGTATCAGGGATTGTGTCTGGCTCCTGCTGTCTATTTATCTTGGTTGTATTTCCTTTTAGGTTGCTCAATAGGTATTTGACATTTGGGCTTCTACTCTGACTCTTTCTTAATCCCATCTCTCTGTGATATCACCTTTTTTTCAAACAAGAGAGTCATTTGAATTTTTAAAAATCACCTTTCAGAAAAAGGTAGTGAGGCCAAGAATGAGTTAACTCTGTCAGGAAGTCAGTCATATAGATCCTAAGAGGCCTCATATCCATTGTCTGGGATTCAACAGCCCTTACATTTGTGGAATTAGAGAAAGAGGTGAGAGATATTGGCAGTTACTGTTAATTCACAGCCTTTGCTTAAATTTTGGAGAGGAGGCATGCAGAAAATTTTAGTACAGAGAAGAGACCGACATATATCAACATTTTCCCCTAGATTAATAGCTGACATAGTATAGTAGAAAAAGTCAATCTCTGCAAGCTAAAATCTTGGCCCTACTCCTTACGAGCTGTGTGACTTAGAATTTGGTCATTAACCTCTCTGAGTATTGATTTCTTCATATGTTAAAGGGGGATAGTATTACCTCAAGTGCTCTAATGTGGATTAAACATGATATGATGAGGCATATGGCACATGATAGAAAATCAGTGGTTTTTATCTCGATTGCTATGCTTTCATAATTGGAAATTTAAGGTTGAAAATCATTAAAATATCTTCGTATATAAGTAAAGATACCATTGCATCTATGAATTTCAACTTTCCTCATGATTTGAATATGTATATCACAGTTGTTCTGTGAGAAAATGAGAGGAACAATGTGCCCTTTAGCTATTTCTGATTGGACTGTAAGTCATAAACAATTTCAACACAAGAGAACTCCTTAAAAAACATACCCAAGAAACTTGAGATCCTAGTTAGGGAAAAACCCAAAGGTATTATAAATGTCAACCTTGCTTTGTTTTCTTATCCTATTCTTACCTGTAGCCTAACAAAGACACACATTAAACACATTCATATTATGATGCACATCTCATACTGTAATTGTTTAAAGACACTTTCTATGTACATGGTTTTGAATGGGTATATATTTTTGTAAATCTAATAATGTATTCTACGTTATTGCTTTTAAGAGAGAAAAGCAAAGGAGAGTTAATGATTTAAGAAAAAACCCTGAGAGTTCCAGAATGCAAGATCTTTATACTGGGATACTCTACTTCCTATAAATTTCTTAACTGGAAGTTCCCTATAACTATACTGATATGTTAAAGGATAAACCACAGTTAAATATGGAAGCCTAAATTCACACAAGTCAAAAGGGGAGATGTTCAGCTGAAGTTCCACATGGAGTAGGGAAAATTTAAAAAAAAAGAGAAGAAAATGAGAGACTAGAATATCTAGTGGGTTCCATACTTAAGGAAAAATGGGAGATAGTATTACTGTCAGAAGATTCCATTCATTATGTTCTTTATGAAAAGCACAGTATTGTGGGAAATAAAGGATGACAAGTATATGTAATAAGGTAATATTTTAAAAATTACATCATTGTGCTTTTCTCTTTTGCATTTTTTTCATGCATGAACAACCCCCCATCATGCTGAGGATATCCATTTGCCTTGGGTTAGGAATTTTACAATGAATATTTTGTAAGAGAATGATAAAACTTTTGAAATCCAAAGTAAAATTTATTCGTAGTTGAGGGAAAGCCATAATTTGAAAGCTAAGCTTTGTCATGAAAAAAAAAAAAAAAAAGTATTTTCTAAATCCTGCTAGCTCCAATGATCATTTCTAGAGCCAAGCCAGGACAAGATTGTTAACATTCCTTCCATAGTGTAGAAAGGATATTCCTTCCTTATTTAAAACTAAATTCTGAGGATTACTGCCTCAAGGAAGAAAGTTATGATAAGGTAAGTCCATGCTGGAGAAAAAATAAAAAAGAACTTTTCTTATTGGGTAAATTATGAAGAGAATGAAAAAGACTTGGGGAAAGGAGGTTAGATGCACATTTACTCATGCTCCCACTTGAAGTGGAACTCCAGGGGGTGGAGAGGCAAGTAAAAATAGAATCCACTGCTGCCAGTGGATGGGGGAGGGATGGCATCCGTGATTCAAGACTGTCTTTTCTGCCCTCTTCTAGTGCTTCTTTCAGTGATACGAAGTTAAAACCAGGTACTGTGAATAGTCACCTGATTTTTGGTTCTTATGAAGGTTATTTTTTTGGTGTAGATGGTTGTTAACTTGGTGTCCTTGTTGGGTGACAATCAGTGGAGCCTTCTATTTGACAATTGTGTTCTGCCCCTCTCTTGCTGCTATTTAAACTGCAGCCTCTGCGAGATCATAGATAAAAAAAATTTGAAGAGCCATGACCAGAGAACATTCTAAAATTTATACCTAAAGGAACATTTTAATATTGTAATCCTCAGAATTTCCTATGTTCTCTTCTCACTTTCTTTCTTTTATTTGTTTTACTGTTTGCCACCCATTTTTTTCTCTATCCTGCTGAAAACCTCTACTTGTTCCCTTCTCTACTCTTCCTCTTCCACATCCTGATACCTAATATGAAATTTCATACTTAAAACTGTTACACTTTTTAAACAATTTTATATTGCCAGTGTTTATATATAAAAATCACATTTTGTCTTGTAAAAATATTTTTCTTTTGTAATATTTTTCTGCATATCTTTGTAGTATCTTTAAAATGCATGCTATTGGGGGAGAGGCCAAGATGGCTGACTAGGAACAGCTGTGGTCAGAGGCTCCCACCGAGAAGAATGAAAATGGTGAGTGAATCCTGCACCAACTACTGAGGTATCCAGGTTCTCTCACTGGGACTCTAGGAAGTTGGCATGACCCACAGAGAGCAAGGAAAAGCAGGGTGGTGTGACGGCCCACCTGCGAGCCACATGGGGCAAGGGGAGCTCCCATACCCAGTCAAAGGAGGCAGTGAGTGATCGTGCTACCCTGCCCGGGAAACCATGCTCTTTCCATGGATCTGTGTAACCTGCAGATCAGGAGATCCCTCTTGTGAGCCCATACCACTGAGGCTTTGGGTCCCAAGCACAAAACTGTGCAGATTCTCAGCGGCCACTCGACTGGAGACCACCTAAAACTATAGAGTTCCCCAGGGAAAGGGGCAGCCATCTTCACTCTGGTTGCCTGCTGCCTAAGACACCTGAACTCCCAGGGGGAGGGGAGGCCACCATCACTGCGGCTGCCTGCTGCCTAAGATGACTGAGCTCCCAGTGGTAGGGGCAGCTGCCATCACTGCAGCTCCAGTCTATGGTTTTTCCCCCTGCTAGTGCTGGGGATGAAATAGGAGTTAAAAGAAATTAAAGACTGTCTAAGCAAAAACTCAGCTGTATGTAAGAAAACCCAATTATCCCAGAGGAAGAGAAAGAGCCAAAGTCCATTAAAAATTAACTGCCTGTTTTTCTGTGGCTGGTGAGCCTTGTCTCTCCCCTTCCAAGGCATCATGAAGACTCTGTTTCTCTAGCTGTGCAGCTGCAAGGTCACTAGACAGATAATCTCAAGTTGTAAAACATGTTTTTCCTTGAAAAGTAAGAAATGATGTAACGCATGTCTCAGTTGAATAACTGTCTTTGTTTCTTGCTTCTGTAATATGCTTCCCCCTGCACAGATCTCCCCCTGCCCCACAAAATGCTTAAAAGGTAACCAGACTCTATGTTTGCGACTCAGTCTTTTTGGATGTTAATCTGACTGGGCTGGTGCACCTAAATAATAAATAATAAGTATCCTCCTCAACCCCTTGATCTCTCTGATTCCTAAATTATCCCACTGCAGGGAGACTGGATGGTTTGGGCCCAGGAGGAATTCTCCACAGCACAGCCCAGTGGCTGTGGCAGATGGTGGCCAGACTTTCTCTTTAGGCCAGACCCTGACCTATCCCTCCTTACTGGATGGGGCCTCCCTGCAGGAACTCCCTGCAACTCCAGCTAGGGGTTTAGGGACAGAACTCTGATCTCCCTGGGACTGAGCCCCTGGGCAGAGTGGTGTCCATGGTCTCCGTGGATCAGCAGACTTAGTCTTTCTCTCTGCTGGCTCTGGGGAATCTGGGCAGTCCAGACAAGTGGGACTCCCCCCAGCACAGCACACCCCCTCTGCCAAGGGGCAGCCAGAGTGCTTTGTTAAGTGGGTACCAGATCCCATGACTCCTGACTGGGTAAGAGCCCCCTCCAACAGGGGTTGCCAGACACCTTATACAGGAGTATTTCTGCTGGCATCAGGCTGGTGCCCCTCTGGAACAGAGATCCCAGAGGAAGGAGCAGGCAGCCATCTTTGCTGTTTTGCAACCTCCACTGGTGACAATCCAGGTGCAGGAGGGACCCAGGCGAATAGTTTCTGGAGTGGACCCCCAGCAAACTGCAGCAGCCCTACAGAGATAGGCCTCAGGATTAAAAGAAACCCACCGCATGTTCTCACTCATAGGTGGGAACTGAACAATGAGATCACTTGGACTCGGGAAGGGGAACATCACACACCGGGGCCTATCATGGGGAGGGGGGAGGGGGGAGGGATTGCACTGGGAGTTATACCTGATGTAAATGATGAGTTGATGGGTGCTGACGAGTTGATGGGTGCAGCACAGCAACATGGCACAAGTATACATATGTAACAAACCTGCATGTTATGCACATGTACCCTAGAACTTAAAGTATAATAATAATAAAAAAAATAAAGAAAAGAAAAACAAACAGAAAGCAACAACAGCAGCAGCATCAACAAAAAGTCCCATGTAAACGCCATCCAAAGTTCAGCAACCTCAAAGATTGAAGTTAGATAAACTCACAAGATAAGAAAGGATCAATGAAAAAAATGCCAAAAACTCAAAAAGCCAGAGTACCTCTTCTCCCCCACTTGATTGCAACACCTCTCCAGCAAAGGCATAGATCTGGGCAGAGCATGAGGTGGATGAATTGACAGAAGTAGACTTCAGAAGGTGGGTAATAACGAACTTCACTGAGCTGAAGGAGCATGTTCTAACCCAATGCAAAGTCGCTAAGAATCATGATAAAACACTACAGGAGCTGTTAACCAGAATAACCAGTTTAGAGAGGAATATAAATGACCTGATGGAGCTGAAAAACACAACATGAGAACTTCACAATGCAACACAAGTATCAGTAACCAAATAGATCAAGCGAGGAAAGAATTTTAGAGCTTGAAGACTATCTTGCTGAAATAAGACAGGCAGACAAGATTAGAGAAAAAAGAATGAAAAGAAACAAAGCCTTTGAGAACTGTGAGATTATGTAAAAAGACTGAACCTGTGACTGAACCTATACCTAAAATGGGGATAATGTAACCAAGTTGGAAAACATACTTCAGGATATCATCCATGAGAACTTCTCCAACCTAACAAGACAGGCCAACATTCAAATTCAAGAAATCCAGAGAACCCCAGTAAGAAACATAATCATCAGATTCTCCAAGGTTGAAATGAAAATGTTAAGGGCAACCAGAGACAAAGGCCAGGTAACCCACAAAGGAAAGCCCATTAGACTAACAGTGGACCTCTCAGCAGAAACCATAGAAGCCAGAAGAAATTGGAGACCAATATTCAACATTCTTAAAGAAAATAATTTCTAATCCAGAATTTTATATCCAGCCAAACTAAGCTTCATAAGTGAAGGGGAAATAAGATATTTTTCAGATGCTGAGCAAATACTGAGGGAATTTGTCACCACCAGAGCTCCTGAAGGAAGCAATAAATATAGAAAGAAAAAAATGTTACTAGCCACTGCAAAAACACACTTATATCCTTAATAAGCATACTTATTAAGTACAAAGACCAATGACAAAATGAAATAACTACATCAGCAAGTCTGCAAAATAATGAGCTAGCATCATGATGACTGGATCAGATTCACACATAATAATATTAACCTTAAATGTAAATGGGTTAAATGCCCCAATTAAGAGATGCAGAATGGCAAGCTGGATAAAAAGTCAAAAGCCATTGGTGTGCTCGATTCAAGAGACCCATCTGATGTGCAGGAGACATAGGCTCAAAATACAGGGATAGAGGAAAATTTTCCAGGCAAACGGAAATCATATAAAACAGGGGTTGCAATCCTAGTTTCTGACAAAACAGACTTTAAACCAACAAAGATGAAAAAAGACAAAGAAGGGCATTACATAATGGTAAAGAAATCAATTCAGCAAGAAGAGCTAACTATCCTAAATATATGTTCACTTATTACAAGAACACCCACATTCATAAAACAAACTCTTAGAGATCTACAAAGAGACTTAGATTCTCATAATAGTGGGAGACTATAACACCCCACTGTCAATATTAGACAAATTATTGAGACAGAAAGTTAACAAGAATATTCAGGACTTGAACTCAGCTCTCAATCAAGTGGACCTGACAGATATCTACAGAACTCTCCACCCAGAAAAATAGAATATACATTTTTTTTTTGGCACCACTTGGCACTTACTCTAAAACTGATCACATAATTGGGAGTAAAACAATCCTCAGCAAATGCAAAATAACTGCACTCATAACAAGCAGTCTCTTGGAACACAGCACAATCAAATTAGAACTCAGGATTAAGAAACTCACTCAGAACTACACAACTACATGAAAATTGAACAATCTGCTCCCGAATGACTCCTGGGTAAATAATGAAATTAAAGCAGAAATCAGGAAGTTCTTTAAAACCAGTGAGAACAAAGAGATCATGTACCAGGATCTCTGGGACACAGGGAAAGCAGTGTTAAAAGGGACATTTATAGCCTGAAATACCCACATCACAACGCTAGAAATGTCTCAGATCAACACCCTAACATCACAACCCAAAGAACTAGAGAAACTAGAGCAAACAAACCTAAAAGCTAGCAGAAGACAGGAAATAACCAAGATCAGAGCAGAACTGAAGGAGAGAGAGACACAAAAAACCCTTTAAAAAAATCAGTGAATTCAGGAGCTGCTTTTTTTTTTTTTTTTTTGAAAAAGTTGGTAAAATAGATAGACCAGTAGCTAGACTAATAAAGAAGAAAAGAGAGAAGAATCAAATAGATGTAATAAAAAATGGTAAAGGGGATATGACCACTTACCCCACAGATATACAGACAACCATCAGAGAATATTATAAATACCTCTATGCAAATAAACTAGAAAATCTAGAAGAAATGATTGAATTCCGGGAACACATACACCCTCCCATGACTGAACCAGGAAGAAGTTGAATCCCTGAATAGACTTATAACGAGTTCTGAAATTGAAGCAGTAATAAATAACCTACCAACCAAAAAAAGCCCAGGACCAGACAGATTTACAGCTGAATTCTTCCAGAGGTACAAAGAAGAGCTGGCACCATTTCTTCTGAAACTGTTCCAAACAATTGAAAAGGAGACACTGCTCTCTAACTCACTTTATAAGGCCAGCATCATCCTGATATTGAAACTCAGTAGAGATACAGCCAAAAATGAAAATTTCAGGACAATATCCCTGATGAGCATTGATGCAAAAGTCCTCAATAAAATACTATCAAAACAAATCCAGCAGCCCATCAAAAAGCTTATATACCACAATTAAGTCAGCTTCATCCCTGGGATACAATGCTGGTCCAACGTATGCAAATCAATTTAATTCATCCCATAAACAGAACTAATGACCAAAACCACATGATTATCTCAATAGACAAACAAAAAGCCTTTGATAAAATTCAACATCCCTTCATGTTAAAAACTCTCAATAAACTAGGTATTGATGGAACATGCCTCAAAATAATAAGAACCATTTATAACAAACCCACAGCCAATATCATATTGAATGGGCAAAACCTGGAAGCGGTCCCCTTGAAAACTGGCACAAAACAAGGATGCTCTCTCTCACCACTTCTATTCAACATAGTGTTGGTAATTCTGGCCAAGGCAATGAGGCAAGAGAGGGAAATAAAGGTTATTCACATAGGGAGAGAGGAAGTCAAATTATCTTGTTTGCAGATAACATGATCCTATGTCTTGAAAACCCCATCATCTCAGCCCAAAAGCTCCTTAAGCTGATAAGCAACTTCGGCAAAGTCTCAGGATACAAAATCAATGTGCAAAAATCACAAGCATTCCTGTACACCAGCAGTAGACGAGCAGAGCCAAATCGTGCATGAACTACCATTCACAATTGCTACAAGGAGAATAAAATACCTAGGAATACAGCTAACAAGGGAAGTGAAGGAACTCTTCAAGGAGAACTACAAACCACTCTTCAAGGAAATCAGAGAGGACACAAACAAATGGGAAAACATTCCATGCTCATGGATAGGAAGAATCAATATTGTAAAAATGGCCATACTACCCAAAGTAATTTATAAATTCAAAGTTATTCCCATTAAACTACCATTGATATTCTTCACAGAATTAGAAAAAATTACTGTAAAATTCATATGGAATCAGAAAACAGCCCCATAGCCAAGGCAATCCTAAACAAAAAGAATAAAACTGGAAACATCATACTACCTGACTCCAAACGATACTAGAAGGCTGCAGTAACCAAAACAGCATGGTACTGGTACAAAAACAGACACATAGACCAATGGAACAGAATAGAGAACTCAGAAATAAGACCGCACATATGCAACTGTCTGATCTTTGACAGACCTGACAAAAACAAGCAATGGGGAAAGGATTCCGTATTTAATAAATGGTGCTGGGAGAACTGGCTAGCCATATGTGGAAAATTGAAACTGGACCCCTTCCTTACACCTTATACAAAAATTTACTCAAGATAGATTAAACACTTAAATGTAAAACCCAAAACTATAAAAAATGTAGAAAATTTAGGCAATACCATTCAGGACATAGGCACTGGCAAAGGTTTCATGATGAAAATGTCAAAGCAATTACAATAAAAGCAAAAATTGACAAATGGGATGTAATTAAACTAAAGAGCTTCTGCACGGCAAAATAAACTATCATCAGATTTAACAGACAGCCTACAGAATGGGAGAAAATTTTTTCAATCTATCCATCTGACAAAGGTCTAATATCCAGAGTCTATGAGAAACTGAAACAAATTTGCAAGAAAAATACAAATGATCTCATTAAAAATTGGGCAAAGGACATGAGTAGATACTTCTCGAAAGAAGACATTTACATGCCCAATAAATATATGAAATAAAGCTCAACCTCACTGATCATTAGAGAAATGCAAATCCAAACCACAATGAAACAGCATCTCATGCCAGTCAGAATGGCAATTATTAAAAAGTCAAGAAACAACAGATGCTGGCAAGGCTGTGGAGAAATAGGAACACTTCTATACTATTGGTAGGAATGTAAATTAGCTCAACCATTGTGGAACACAGTGTGGTGATTCCTCAAAGACCTAGAACCAGAAATACCATTTGACCCTGCAATCCCATTACTGGGCATATGCTCAACGGGATATAAATCATTCTATTACAAAGATTCATGCATGCATATGTTCGTTGGAGCACTATTCACAATAGCAAAGACATGGAGTCAACACCAATGCCCATCGATAGAGTGGATAAAGAAAATGTGGTACATATACAACATGGAATACTATGCAAGTATAAAAAAGAATGAGATTATGTCCTTTTTAGGGACGTGGATGGAGCTGGAAGCTATTATCCTCAGCAAACTAACACAGGAACAGAAAACCAAATACCACATGTTCTCACTTATAAGTGGGAACTGAACAATGAGAACACATGGACATGTGAAGGTGAAAAACACACACTGGAGCCTGTCAGAGAGTGTCGGGGGAGTGAGAGCATCAGGATAAATAGCTAATGCATATGGGACTTAATACCTAGGTGATGGGTTGATAGGTGCAGCAAACCACCATGGCACACGTTTACCTGTGTAAGAAACCTGCACATCCTGCTCATGTATCCCAGAACATAAAATAAATTTAAGTTAAATTTAAAAAAAGTATATAACTTTTTTTACATGAGTTCTCCACATTTTAAAAGATTATTATTATATTGTTTGATTTTTGGTCTTGTGAATGAAATGATTTTTAAATTATTTACAGTTGGCTTATAAAGTTACTTAATTTGGTATATTTATTTTTTGTGTTAAGTTACTGTGAAATTCTTTGTTAGTTCAGTTTTCTTCTTAATTAGCTTGGAATTTCTATGTAGAAAATCACATTTTTGCAAATAGTGTTTTTACCTGCAAGGTGTTAAATTTTCTTGTATAATTTCCTACTATATTATATTATCAGGAGCATAGAGAGAACTGTTGATAGTATTTATAACCTTAATTTTTAACAATTAGAGAAACCGTGGCTTAGAGGAAATAAAAGCCCATATTAACACTAGCTAGTCAATGAAAGTATGCATATTAATCTATAATGAATTCCCTACAATCCCTACTGAAACAGATTTAGGTCATCTTTGTAGTTGATGTGAAGTAACTGTATGGCCATTCGTGTAGAACTAAGAATACATCATCCTCTTTTCAACATTTACCAAGGGCTTTTCGATAAAATTTTCATTGTTTAAATACATTTCTGGAAATTGTATAATAATGATTAAGTCTCTGTTTACAACTGTTCTCTTTCCTAAACCAAAGAGTAGGTAAGAAGGAGTAATTTATAATATTTGAAATGTGTCATTAAGCCTAAACTTCTCATCTTACTGTTAATTAGGCTTCTAACTATAGCTTTCATGAGGAAATCCTGACCAGCCAATATTGCATCATGACTGGTTTCATTCATGAATTACGGGCATAAAGTAATTTCTCCAGTGACAGGTACTTGATTTATGGATAGATAGTGAGAGAGATAACTAACGAGTTAGTACGCTCACTGGAGATGAATGAAACAAAACACATGGTCTGGGAAGGCATGGACATTGATGAGCTTCAGTGTTCTGTGAATTTGGAATGGAATACAAATTTGGCTAGAATTCAGTAAGAGTAATAAGCATATTTTAGATGAGGAATAGAAATGGAGGAGAAATTGAGAGATGGTTAGGGCCACACTTGGGAATAAATATTCCAAAGAGCAAAGCTGGGAAGTCCGTCCTACTCGCCCCTGAGCCTGGGGATTAGCTTTGGTATACAGTTATCTCTTGTTTATGCCTATTAGTATACAAGGCCCAAGAAAAGAAGTCAACTCTTTTATTTCTGTTTTTTACCCCTCAGTATCAGAAGTCTAGTTTGTTTCAGTGTTGAAATATATCTAGTTCACAGGACCCCAGGGAAACTACCTAAATTCATTTTAGAAAAGATTCTTGGTAGCTCTAATTTGGATTGCTAAGGATCAAGTTAAAGCAATATTTTTTTTTCAAAATCAGTGCCATGACCTTTTAGTAGTCACATGACTCCTGTGAAACATGTATGTGTATCTATGTGTGTACTGTGCTGTAGTTTAAAATATATTTTTACTGTGGAACATAGTAAAAATTTTGAAAAATAATGCTGCACTCAGAAGTGTCAGAAACCCCAATATTGACCAGGAAAAAATCTAATTCCTGGAAGGGTAATGTTAGAGCAGTGATTTAGGAGGAAGAGTAGGGGTAGGGTGTCAGTGGGTACTAGTCTCTGCCCCCAGCATGGAGGTATATTTTATCAGTGATGTTGTTTAAAATTGTTGGTGAGTGGTGATCATCATAATAACCACATAAACTTTGTTTTAAAATTCTTCATAGATAATGTACTTGCTTATTTCCTACCTGCAGAGTAGACTGCTTCTGTTAACACTGGACTCCAGCTTTGGTTTGTCATTGCTTTGTAACAGCAATGAAAGTTCCAATAGCCGACACTGGAAGACATCTAAGGAACAAAAGATTGAGTTTTTAGAGTCTTTAGGACTTTTAATGTACTTGAAGAGACAAAACTAGAGTAATACATAAGATAATAGCAAATAACACAAACCCACATATAATTAAGGGCTAAATTGTATGTCATGGATTATAAGTGATAGAAATCTATCACTTATAGAGGAGAGGCTAAGAGTTATGGAATAGTATGCTACTGTCACTAAACTGTTGTTGTTGTTGACGATGATGTAATATTTATTAAGTGATTTCTTTTTCTTTTTTTTTCTTTTTCTTTTTGAGATGGAGTCTCACTCTGTTGCCCAGGCTGGAGTGTAGTGGCGCGATCTCGGTTCACTGCAGACTCCACCTCCCGGGTTCAAGCAATTCTCTGTCTCAGCCTCCCGAGTAGCTGGGATTACAAGCGCCCACCAACATGCCCGGCTAATTTTTGTATTTTCAGTAGAGACAGGGTTTCACCATCTTGACCAGGATGGTCTTGAACTCCTGACCTCGTGATCCACCCACCTCGGCCTCCTAAAGTGCTGGGATTACAGGCATGAGTCACCGTGCCTGACTTATTAAGTGATTTCTTACATAGTGTTCCAAGAAATCTATCACTTATAGAGTACAGGCTAAGAGTTAATGGAATAGTATGCTACTACTACTAAACTGTTGTCGTTGTTGATAATGATGTAATATTTATTTAGTGATATATTAGCATTCCAATTCATCTACATTCATTATTTCATTTACTACTCAGAACTATTCTAAAAGATAAATGCTACTTTCATCTTTCTTTTGCAGATGAAGAAATGGAGGCACAGAAAAAGTGATTTAACCAAAGTCAAAAAGTTCGTAGAAGAACAAACATTTGAGTCCAAGCAGTCTATATACAGGAACTGCACTTTAAACTGCTGTCCTAATCTCACAGAGATTTCGTTAAGGAGGTGGTAATTAGACTGAGCTTTTTCAAAGTGTCATATTTAAGTGAGAGAAAAGAATGTAGAGAATACTCCAATGGGAAGGAGGCTGTGATAATAGAAGATAAATTACAAAGTTAGAATGAGAATTACATGTTTTAAAAATGACAAAGCTTAGTTAGACTTAAAGTTCATAATGTGACCTATTATGAGAAATGAAGTTGGGATAGATTTAATTCTTAGAAAATTTTGAAGGTCAAGTATATTCTTGATGAGGTAGAAAACAGAGAGCCAAAAGATTTTTTAAAAATAGTCATATGATGAAAATGCTTTTTATGGGTAATTACAGTCTTTAGTGAGCATGAATGTGTGTTGGAAGGAGAAAGAAACAAATGATGGAGTTCAGCTAGAAATCTGTTGAAAAATAGAAACCCCCAAAACTATGAAGAGACCAAAGAATGCTGTGTAAGTCAGTTCCTGCAGTTTCACTGTACTGCTTAAAACTGATAAAATTGTTTTAGGTACTATTACACATACTTATCAGCAAGGACACCATTTCACACTTGACCTTTGAGTGATAATAGAGTATGTATACCTTTGAATATGGTTATAATGAAGTAATTAAGTTATATATTGATAATTCAAATGTGACCTTTTTCTCTTAGGTGTAAAATATATGTTTTGCTTAAAAATAAAGTTTTCTAAAAGAAACAATTGCCGGGCGCGGTGGCTCAAGCCTGTAATCCCAGCACTTTGGGAGGCCGAGATGGGCGGATCACGAGGTCAGGAGATCGAGACCATCCTGGCGAACACAGTGAAACCCCGTCTCTACTAAGAAATACAAAAAATAGCCGGGCGAGATGGCGGGCGCCTGTAGTCCCAGCTACTCGGGAGGCTGAGGCCGGAGAATGGCGTGAACCCGGGAGGCGGAGCTTGCAGTGAGCTGAGATCCGGCCACTGCACTCCAGCCTGGGCTACAGAGCGAGACTCCGTCTCAAAAAAAAAAAAAAAAAAAAAAAAAAAAAAAAAAAAAAAAAAAAAAAAGAAACAATTAAGATCTGATGAAAAATTATTGACTTGAACATTGATGTGTTCCAAGACACACTTTTTGAGTTAAAATGCACATATATTGTTTCTCTCAGTTCCAGAATTTAATGAGCAAATGGAAGTGATTCATAGAAATGAGTAGATTTTATCATGAGTTTCTCCAATTTTTATCGTCTTAGTTTTTTGAGACAAATCATATCAATTCTTACAATAAAGGCCACCCAATTTTGGTCTGCTTTTCCTCAGGCCTATGATTCATTCATTCTAACTCATAGGACTCTGTCTCTGTTAAAGGTGGCCTCTTCTTTCCAAGATTGAGTCTTCTGGATGCTCATCTTTTGGATCTGATTGCTCATACTTGGAAAGGTGTGATTCTGCACTAAATTCCCTTATGTTCTTTCTTCAGTGGAAAAAATAGTACATTGATTGCATCACAAGCACAAGGCAAAACTTAAGGCCAACCTTTAGGTTATTAGTAGGTATAAATTAAATTATTTGCTGATGACTCATTTATTAAGTTAAACATTTAATTAATTTATTTTAAAGTCAAAAATTATAGGAAAGGGCACAGAATCCTTTTAGAAAGCCTATTCTAAATGTTGGGGTTTTAAAAAAAATTTCTTTGATTTTGAAGAAACATGATCAATTTGGCAGTATCTTAACTCTCCCCTTGACATCCTGGTGTAATGTCATTTTATCGTTGACTTTTCCTTATTGATGTATTGCATCAAACATGCATTGTCTTTTGACTGATAATAAATCATTCAACAGTGCAGCAATAGAAACCAGTGTGGGCTGGGCGTGGTGGCTCATACTTGTAATCCCAGAACTTTGGGAAGCCGAGGCCAGCGGATCACTTGAGGTCAGGAATTCGTGACCAGTCTGGCCAATAAGGTGAAACCCCATCTCTACTAAAGATACAAAAATTAGCTCGGTGTGGTGGTGCCCACCTGTAATCCCAGCTACTGGAAGGACTGAGGCAGGAGAATCGCTTGAACCCAGAAGGCAGAGGTAGCAGTGAGGCAAGACCATGCCACTGCACTCCAGCCTGGGTGACAGAGCGAGAATCTGTCTCGGAAAAAAAACCAAAAACCAAAAAACAACAACAATAAAAAAACACAGTGTGGTATTGGCCCACATGTGGCAATATGTGTCTAACTAAGGGTGCTGAATGCTAATGAAAGAAAATTCATGTGTAGTAATTTCACTTTTATAGTATAAATTACTAATGCCTGTCAACCCTCAGAATTTGTTTTATGAAGGCTTGTAAAGCTGTATGAAGATCACTCTTTTTAAAATCTTCACATGCTACATGAACTAGGACCTAATAGTTCAATGTTTTAATCATTTATCACATTTTTGTTTTTAATATATTGTTTTCTTTCAGAGTGGTTTTAAGTTTATCATGAAATTGAACAGAAGGTTCAAGGAATTCCCATGTACCTTCCTCACCTCTCCCACACACAAACTGTTACCCTGCTTTTTGTAGATAAATAATATTTTACATATTTATGCGATACATATGAGCGCTTTCTACATGCATAGAACGTGTAATGATTACATCAAAGTATTTGGGAATATCCATCAACTTGAGTATTATCATTTCTATGTGTTGGTAACATTTCAAGTCTTCTAGCTACCTTGAAATATACAATATGTTGTTGACAACTATAGTTGCCCTAGTCTACTGTCGAATATTATAATTCATTTCTTCTATCTAAGTTTGTACCCATTCACCAACCTCTCTTCATTGGCCCTTCTTACACTCACTCCCTTCACACCCGTGGGTATCTATCACTTTATTCTCTATCTGTGTGGGAACATGTGGAATTTGTCTTTTTCCACCTGGCTTATTTAATTTAACACAGTGACCTCCAGTTCCATCCATGTTGCTGCAAATGATATAACTATTCTTTTTTATGACCTAATAGTATTCCATTGCTTATATATGCCACATTTTCTTTATCCATTTGTCTGTTCATGAACACTTAGTTTGACTCAATACCTTTACCATTGTGAATAGTGCTGCAATAAACATGCAAGTGCAGGTGTCCTTTTGATACACTGATTTATTTTCTTTTGTATAGACACCCAGTAGTGGGATTATTGGGTTGTATGGCAGTTCTACTTTTAGTTTTTTGAGAACTTTTCATACTGTATTCCATAGTGGTTATACTAACTTACATTCCCACTCCCAGTGTATAAGAGTTCCATTTTCTCCGTATCCTCTCTAGCATCTGTTATTTATTTATTTTTAAATAACAGCCATTCTAACTGGGGTAAGATGACATCTCAGTGTGATTTTTATTTGCATTTCCCGGATGCTTAGCAATGTTGAGGATTTTAAAATATACCTGTTTGCCTTTTATATATTTTCTTTTCTTTCTTTCTTTTCTTTTTTTTTTTTTTTTTTTTGATGGAGTTTTGCTCTTGTTTTCCAAGCTGGAGTGTAGTGGCATGATCTTGGCTCACTGAAACCTCCGCCTTCTGGTTTCAAGCGATTCTACTGCCTCAGCCTCCCAAGTAGCTGGGATTATAGATGCCCGCCATTATGCCCGGCTAATTTTTGTGTTTTTAGTAGTGACAGAGCCAGGCTGGTCTCGAACTCCTGACCTCATCATCCACCTGCCTCAGCCTCCCAAAGTACTGGGATTACAGGTGTGAGCCACCACGCCCAGCCCATATATCTTCTTTTGAGAATTACCTGTTCATATCCTTTGCTCCATTTTTTTTTTTTTTTTTGGTTACTGTTTTTGTTTTTCTTAGAGACAGGGTCTCACTCTGTCACCCAGGCTGGAGTGCAGTGGCACAATCAAAGCTCACTGTAACCTCAAACTCCTGGGCTGAGACAACCCCATTGCTTCAGACCCCCAAGTAGCTGTGACTACAGGCATGTGCTACCACACCCAGCTAATTTTTACTTTATTTTATTTTTTGTAGAGATGGGGTATCACTATGCTGCCCAAGCTGGTCTTGAACTCCTGCCTTTGCCCACTTTTTAATGTGCTTATTTGTTGTTGTTCAGTTGTTCGAGTTCCTTGTGAATTCTGCATATTAGTCTCTTGTCAGATGAATATTTTGCACATATTTTGTCCCATTTAACAGGTTGCCTCCTCACTGTAATGATGGTTTCCTTTGCAGTACAGAGGCTTTTTAATCTAATATATTCCCAGGTGTCTATTTCTGTTTTAGTTCTCAATGCTTTTAAGGTCTTAGCCATAAAGTTTTTTTCCAGATCGATGTCACAAAATGTTTTCCCAATGTTTTCTTTTGGTAGTTTTATAGTTTTGGGTTTTATGTTTAAGTCTTTAATCCATTATGAGTTAATTTTTGTATATGGTGAAGGATGGCATCCAGTTATTCTTTTGCATATGGATATCTAATTTTTCCAGCACCATTTATTGAAGAGAGTGACCTTTCACCAGTGTATGTTCTTGGAACCATTTTTGAAAATCAATTGGCTCTAAATATGTGGTTTTATTTCTGTGTGCTCTATTCTGTTTCATTGGCGTGTCTGTTTTCATACCAACGTTATGCTATTTTGGTTAATATAGCCTTGTAATATGTTTTGATGTCAGGTTGTGTCATTCCTCCAGTTTGCTCTTTATATTCAGGATTGCTTTGTCTATTCAGGCTCTTATTTGTTCCATAACATTTTAGGATGCTTTTTTCCTATTTCTGTGAAAAATGATGTTAGTATTTTGATAGAGATCATATTGAATCTGTAGCTTGCTTTAGGCAGTATGGTCATTTTAAAGATATTAATTCTTCCAGTCCGTGAGAATAGAATGTCTTTCGGTTTGTGTCCTCTTTGAGTTCTCTCATCAGTATTTTGTAGTTTTTCTTATAAAGATCTTTCCATTCCTCAGTTAAATTTATTTCTATGTATTCTATTTTCTTGTAGTTATTGTAAACTGGATTGTGTTCTTTTCTTTTTTGGCTCTTTCATTATTGTTGTATAGAAACACTTCTGATTTTGGTATGTTGACTTTGTATCCTGCAACTTCATTGAATTTGCATGTCAAATCTAAGAGTTTTTTGGTAAAGACTTTTGTTTTTTCTAAATATAAGATCATGTCATCTGCAATGAGGGACAATTTGACTTCCTCTTTTCCAATTTGAATATGTTTTCTTTCTTTCTTTTTTCTGATTGCTCTGGCTAGGACTTCCATTACTGTGCTGAATAGGAGCAGTAAAAGTGGACCCTCTTGTCTTATTTGAGTTCTCAGAGGAAAGACTTTCAACTTTTTTTTCCATTCAATATAATGTTAGCTGTCAGCTTGTCATATATGGCCTTTATTATTCTGAGGTATGTTCCTTTTAAGCCTAGTTTGTTGAGAGCTTTTATCATGAAGGGGTGTTGAATGGTATCAAATGCTTTTACTGTGTCTATTGAGACTGATCATATGGTTTTGGTTTTTGTTCTTCTGTTGATGTGATGAATCTGTTTATTTTCTGTTGATGTGATATATTATATTTATTGATTTATGTGTTTTAAACCATTCTTGCATCCCTTGGATAAATCCCACTTTATGAATATGGGTGCTCTAGTGTTGGGCACATATATATTTAGAATTGCTAAATCCTCTCCCTGGATTTAGCACTTTATCAATTTGTCAGAGGTAGAGTGTGTTTCTTATAAGTGGCATGTATTTGGGTCATGGTTTTTTATCTGTTGTCTGTATCTTTGAAAATTTAATTTATTTATTTACATTCAAGGCTATCATTGATATGTCTGCTTTTGTTTAAGTCATAGTGTTAATTGTTTTCAGGTTGTTTTGTGTATTTTTTATTCCTCTCTTTTTCTCCCATTGTCCTTTTAATACCTTTGCAGAGCATTATAATGAAAGTGTTACAATTAGATGCACATTGCATTTTTAGCATTTTAGATGAAGGTATTCCATACAATGAAAATACAAATTTATCATTTTTCTTTAATATCTTTTGACTCTGAGCCTTAGTAGCTCTTAAAATTGTAATTTCTATTTTGTAACTTTTCTAATCTTTATAAGAAGTTCATGTATTTATACTGAATTCTCTACAGATACATGAAAGTATTTAAAGGGATGGTTTGTAAATACTGGGGAATTCATACCACTAAGATGGACAAAGTTATTCCTAATAATAAGAAAGAAGAAAATACATTTTTGCTTTTGTTATTTACCTTCCTTTTAGGTAAATGAGTTGTTTCAATACATTTTATTATATTTAGAGCTAAAATGGACAGTATTAAGAAAAGCTAATACAGTCCTGCCATTTTCCTCAGGAGGAAAGTAAGTCCCAATAAGCTGAATAATGGCTGAGACAGGTGCCCTGGTTCATAACGTAGGTCTTCTCCGCTCCACTACACCTTGTTATTCCCTCAAAGGGAAGAGACAGAACATTTCTAATGAACGAATAAGTGCTATCATTGTGCTCTAGTGTGCTTTGTTTTGTTGGCCTTTTTTTTTTTGGAAAGCAAACTGGGGCCACACCTCAATGCTTATCATACTTCCCCAACTGGAAAAGTGTGGTCTTCTGAATCATCACAAGTTGCACATTCTGAGCCCTCTACTACTTGGAGTTTCTCTATGCGGATACTGACAATTACTTCCCTGTGTGGAGCCAGTTGGCACAAAATTGATCATGTTCTTGTTCTTATCAGGCTAGAAGACTGCATACCTCACTCAGTAAACCTGTCAAACTTGTTTCCTTTCTTGTTGCCAGTGACTGTCATTATTTTGCAGCCTCCCAGTCCTAACCTGCTGATACAGATCAGATGGTAACTGAATAGAAGCTGCCCTAGTCCTGGGTTCATGATGTACGCGTAAGTATTCAGCTTTTCTCAGTAAAGGTTATCAGTGGGGACAGAGGTTTACAATTCCTGAGACAGGTAGTACAAGTGTTGGCTGGTGGAGATTGATTTAAACATTAGCATTTTAATGTGTATTATTGTATTTATATTAAAGTTCTATTGTTGTTGTTTTTAAATATCAGAATTTTTTTGAACAACAGAGGCCAGTGTGGTGTTTTTTTGTTTCTAAATAAAAGAAATGGAAGTGATATGAGGTAATAAGTTAACTATATTAATATTTAAAACATTTAGAAAAACCTATACTTCAAAGAATAAAGTGTTTAATATAACCCATTTAGTTACTTTTCCATGTTCCATAGCATGATATACATTTTTATCATATGTTGCTTATTGAAGTATATTCTGGGAAAATTAAATACAAATTTAAGAGGAGAGTCTATTAAAATTTTTATTTGTTTAACTCTAATAGAAAGTATGATAGCAGTGAGGTTATTGTAGATATCATGAGTGAAATGATTACAATTAAAATACTCATATGTAAAAAGTTATCAAATTAACAAAATCTAGACTCTGTGTCATAATTGAACTCCAAAATAATTGATCAATTATTGAATTTAAGGTAAATAAATTTGTATTATATATTTATGTTAGGTAATATTCAGGCTATAGTTTTATAGACTTCAAAAGGAATAATTGATATTTGGTGAAGGATTTCATTCAAACTGTGCTAAGTCTAGCCTTGTTTCTTAAAAAGGTTCTTGATCTTTCTATAGACACAGATTTCCTACGTGTTCTGCACTGACTGATGTTTCCAACTTAATCATGATTTTGTGATAATTTTAATTGTTCAGTCATTTGATTTTGTCTTCAATTAACCTAAATACTTAAAGCCTGTAGGCTCTGGCACTCTTAAATGATGAGTGTTCCTGCCCTCCCTAATTTACTTTCAAATGACAGCATGAACCTGAGGAAGATTGTCCATTTCATGCATAAATCTCCCATATAGACCCCGTCATGATAGCATGATATAGCATATTATCTGTACTTCTTACTAAATAAACAAAGTATATTTCTTATTTATCAAGATAAAGACAGAATAAGATAAATTGTACAGTAGAAAAACTTTTATATTTAACTATCATTCATATAAATATGATATGCTCAAAATTTCTGTAAAAAATTAGCAAACATTTTGAAGTTCTCTTATTCTAATTTATTTCAGAATTCTTCAGTATGTGTTTTCTATCAGCCTGGTTCTCCTCTTCCCAACTTACGGCATCATCTCTAAACACTCACTTTTCCACCCTGAAAATATCATTACAACATGAAATTTCTATATTGAAGCCTCATCAGCTTTGATCCAGAGTTTATTAGAGTTCTGAGGATTTTTTTGTTTTATTTTTAAGTTGACATATAATAATTCTACATATTTATGGGCTACAGTATAGTGCTATTTCAATACCTGTAATACGTAGTAATCAGATCAGAGCAATTAGCGTATTCATCATCTCAAACATTTATTATTCTGAGGCTTTAAAATATTCTTGCTAAATTAGATTTCAAATCAGATCTGCTTTTAAAACAAATATTCTGTCAAAAAATATAGATTGCGTATAAAGATAAGAAGCTTAGACAGTGGGTTTATTGAGTTCATTAGTAAAGGTATTTTGCCCAAGGGATCTAGTCTCAAAGAATGAATTAGTCAGATAGACTATAGCTTCTTACCAAAAGCCCTGTCTTTCTCATTTTGGTGAAGTAGAAAGAGTACTAGCATTTAGATGTGTTCAGGATCCAACTTTGGACTCATTTGTCTGGTACTTCTCAAGACCTCACTTTTATCTGTGAAATGTGGGGAAGGTTTATAAGTAAATGAATGAGGGGAGGGGTTGTCACCATTAATGGGCCTTGAAGTAATATTTGTGGATAGCTAAAAGCAATTTTTGGTTTATTGGTTTATTCTTTGGTTTATTTTGGTATTATTCATTTGTTGTTGGTATATTTAAACTGTAATAAAATAAGATTTGTATTAATTTTGTTATTTTTTTCTATATCTTAAGTATTCGTATAAATATTATATTATGGATATATGATTCAGATTCAGATTCAGATATATGAGTATGTGCACCAGGCCATGATGTTGAAGATTTCTAACTGTGGGTTATAGTCAAAAATATTTTTTAAAACACTGCGTTAGATAGCCCTGGAGTCTTTTTGAATGCTTAATTCTATGATTTCAAAGAGTTAATAGCTAGTTAATATGGAGAACACATTAGCATTCTTAAGGCACTAGAGAACTGTTTAAATTATCCCACATTGTAGGTTATTTAAGTGTTTTTCATGGGTCCCTGTGTTTGGTGCCCTCTGCAAGTGAGGCAGAGATAAGAGAGATGCTTATCTTTGTGATGAGGCAAATCAGTAAGCCACATTCTGATGGCACATTGTGATCAATGGGAAAAAACAAATACTGACATGCTGCTGTAGGGGTGCACATTCAATTTCATAAAAGCTTCTTTGAATACGTAATAACTGTGTTTAGTTTTTGAAAGCAAGCAGAATTAGTAGTAGGAGAAAGATGGTATTCTGAGTTGAGAGAACATAGCCCTTGTAAGGGTCATGAGACTTGAGATACACTCAGAAACAGATGTTGGAAGTTGTTAGATAAAGCTGAAGTGATCATTCTGACTATGAAGGGCCTTTTGCACCAGGTTAAATTTCCATACTACAAAATAAAAGTTGATTTAAGCCAGAGGAAAAAATGATAATGCAATTTAGAACCATTGGAGTATACCAGGGCAGCTTGGTGGTGCTATTGTCACTTTTTGCAGAACTAAATGAAGGGCATGGCAGAGAGACTGCCTATGTATTTGTTGTTTCCTCTGCCTAAAATGAATGTTCTTCCTGACATTTAGTGAGACCCCATGGTCTTCCTTCAAGATATAACAAAGTTGCTGTGAAATTTTTCTCCTACCTTCACATCTTAATTGTTCCTGAAGTACAGCTGCCCTGTCTTCAAACATATGTAACGCATTGTGTATACTTCTGTTGGCACTCCTCTATTTGTATGCTAATTTGTTTTCATTTATATGTCTCTGCTTAAACAGAGAGCTCCATCCCTTTATTGTTAGTGCCAAACACATTGCCTGTCACACTGTAGACTCTCAACATTTGTACATTGACTTATGATTACATATGGCTAAAACCAAAGAACAGATACTGAGGAAAGAGGAAAGGTTAGGAGTAAATGAAAATTTCAAGGTTTACTGTTTATTATGTGTCTATGTATGCACATAGCTTACGTATCTTCTTAAAGAAGGCCTGTGAGATATTTGAGATTCAGTAATTCAGAAAGTAAGTACAAAGCTGAAAATTAGAGAGAGTGTACTTTAAGTAAACTTAAGTTGTGGTGCTGATAGAGATTTATTGTTGAAGAGATAAAAACATCAGATAGATACTTATAGACTAGATTTTAAAGTTTCATTTATTCATTGATACAACAAATACTTAATTTAGCTTATAGTATACTAGTAGCACATTATACACATATGTATATATCTACATATGTTATATGTAGACATATGTGTTGTGTATATATATCCTGTGTTATATACACATATAAGATGCATATAAACAAATACACACATACACACATATATGAATAAAATAAACAAAATCTCTACTTTTATGGTGTTTATAACACTGTAGGAGGAAAAGGAGGAAACACGATAAATAAGCAAATATATATGAATTATGACTTTGACAAGTATAAGGTAAACATTTTGTACTTTTTCCAAAAAAGGTTGCTAATTCACTTTATTTCTTTAATGGCTAGCTTTTTAGAAAGTAGATCTCCAGTTTATGAAACATTTTACTGCCTAATTTTGTTTATCTGCTGGAAAATGAAAGCTAAATTTCTGAAATGCATTTTGGAAACATTAAATACTGACATAGCTTCCCATTGCACTTAAAGAAGTCTTGGGAAGATCTAAGTGGGACCTCTTAACTCTATAAAACAAATGTAGGAAGACAGCATGGAAACCAGATCTTGACCAAGAAGATAAGTCTGTGTTGCTTTAAGCAGTTATTTGCAGTAGTCTTTAAAAAAGGATATTGTGTCTTTGGAGTGTGGGACTGGGTGTGTTAGGGTAGTGAATGGATATTTAGGGACAAATAGCAAGAAACTTTTTATATGCTTGGATCATACAAGCATTATAAGGGTTCAATATTTATTATGAAGCATTGTCAACTTAGCATTTCAGGAACATTTATATTCAAAATCCAGATTCAAAACTAAATTCAAAGAACAGTCATATTCAAATTCCAGGTTCAAAACTCAATTCAAGGAACATTCATATTCAAAATCCAGGTGCTAAACTCAATTCAAAGACAAATCAGAGATGTTTGCATGTGCTGTTTCAGATTCTGTGTATTATATTTTCTTCCAGTATCATATATGACTAAACTTTGACTCTTAAGTAATTTTCTGTAGTTGGTCATTATTTAAAATGTATTATTGACTTGTCTTTAATTTTTTTGCAAAGTTAGAAAATTTTATAATTAATTGATTACTGCTTAAAATTTGAATGTAGAGTATTCTGAAGAATTCAACAATTTATATAGCATTATTATTAGTTGATGGGAGCAGCCCACATATTCAGTACTTTATATAAAATAAAAATAATTTAAAATATAGCTATAAAAATATTTAGTATAATCTACAAGTGGGAACCATATAAAATTGCCCCATTTGTAGGTTAAAAAAACCATTGAATACAGGCAATTTCATATGGTTCAAGTTTATGGAGTCTTTTCCTGGTCTTGTTTTATTTTTTGTAGAATATAATATATGGAATGATCAATGCAGCATTCAGAATTCATGATTTTCAAACTAAGTATCAAGGATTGAAAAGTCTTTTGTACTAGGTAAAAAAAAAAAACAAAAGCTGGTTTAGATACTTAGAATGTCAAACTACTTTGAAGACACATTCCAACAGGTAAGATAAGATAAAAGTAAGCTGGCAAGCATTCACTTCTGAAAATAGAAAAAAAAAAAAACAACTCAGTGCAAAACAGAGTGTAGGGTGTGTCTAGATACCATTGTAAGCAAAAAGAAAAAAACAAAATCTAGTTAATTGTTTGATCTACAAGGTACCAAACAACTTGCCTTAACTCTTACATCTACTACTCTTATGCCCACCAACAGACTGTGGTATTTGCTTTGCACTGCTTGTTTTTATAATTAGGCAAATAAACCTGAACAGGCAGAAGGACCCCAGATGAATGAGGCCTTTAGTGTATTACACTGATGTCAAATAACAAGAGAATCAATGAATCAATACAAACTAAAATAACCTACAGCTTCATCTTTTTCTGTAAGACTGCAGTTTCTACTCAGTTGCCCGAGTTTTGCTCTGTCATGATCGCTGCTCATTGCAACCTCTGCCTCCCAGGCTCAAACAATAATCCTCCCACTTCAGCTTCCGGAGTAGCTGGGACCACAGGCGCACACCACCACGCACAGCTAATTTTTTGTATTTTTGGTGGAGATGGGGTTTTTCTTGATCTCCTGAGCTCAGAGGAGATTATAGGTATGAGGCACCATGCCCTTGGCCCCTACAGCTTTATCTTGATAAAGTTTTTTTTTTTTTTTTTTTTTTAGATGGAGTCTCACCCTGTTGCCCAGGCTGGAATGCAGGGGTGCAATCTCAGCTCATTGCAACCTTCGTCACTCGGGTTCAAGTGATTCTCCTACTTTAGACTCCTGAGTAGCTGGGATTACAGGCGTGCACTATCACTCCTGGCTAATTTTTGTATTTTTAGTAGAGACGGAGTTTCGCCATATTGGCCATGCTGGTCTCAAACTCCTGACCTCAGGTGATCTACCTGCCTCAGCCTCCCAAAGTGCTAGGATTACAGGCATAAGCCACCATGCCTGATCCTGATAAAGGTTTTTAACAATAGATTCAATATAAGTTATTTATGATACTGCTATCTTTAACACTAAATTCATTATTTCAGTCATATGTATAGACTTGAATAGATTGTAGAGGCTTGTTAAGGATTGAGTTTGCCATATTAGCATAGACACCACCTTGAAACCACGTCAACAGTATCATCTATCTCTCCTCTCTAGCAAATCAGTGAGACATTTCCTGTCCTACTGTGGCCCTACTGCCTACCTTCCCCTCCCTTTTATCATTCATTCTTCCATAATCATCTTGCTTTGTGGTGGTTAGTAGGCCCAGATTATACTTTAATTTCCAATCTCAAACTTCAGTTACTTTGGATGGTACTTGGCCATGATTTCTGCTGGGTAAAGGAAAGATCAATTTATTTTGTTTCATAGCTTGTATATCATATCACTTTAAAAATTATTAACTCATGGGATGTTGTGGTTGGGCTCTTGGGATATTATCAGGTAAAAATGGTTGAGACAAGCACCTTCACTTTTTCACAGAATGGGCAGAATCTTTTTCAGTAAAGTTAACTCAAGAAATGTATCCTCTTTAGATAATATAGACTTAGAGTTCTTGACTTTCATGATTTATTTTTTTGGGCAACTAATTCTTGCTTAGGACTGCTCTTGTGTTCTTTACTTTTTGATCTAATAAGAGCAGCAAGAATTTAGTCAGTGTGTACTACTTAAAAACTGCCAAAATCATTAATTTCTTCTCATTTTAATTCATTTAGCTGCTTAGCTACCATATTTCTCCTACTGACAACAGCTTTTAGAAGAACGTGAAACATTACTTATAATGAAACTGTGGCAACACAGAAGGTAATGGATTATTAGCTGCTCTCTTCTTTTGTATTGTGGGGATTTATTTACCCTGACTCTCTTAGGGCATTATCTGGAAATCTGAATGGCTAAGATAGACTTGCAGTTCATTATCAAGGAACATAGCAAAGGCAACTGTGACTATGTTCTTATCTCACTACCCAACTTGAACAAACTGAAGTAGGTATTTCTGAAAATGGTAAGTCAGAGTTCAGACTAAAGCGTCATTCTAACATTCCCTCAAAAACATTTTTTTAAAGTGGATTAGGAATTCAGGCAGCATTAATGTGCATATGTCTAAACTAATAAAAATAAAGTGTTCTATATTCATGATTGCCTTTCTGGAAGTAATTTAATAAATGTTAAGTAAGATGAAGTTTTTCATTCAACAGGCATGTATTAGGAGTTGTTCTAGATAGATGCCTGGTAGTGGTTTATCTGCTTGAATTATGTGTTATCTGTGCATTAGAATAAATGACATAAACATTATTTAGAATGGAATCTACCTATTAGAATTGCATTTTCTTTGATTCATATGCTAATATTGGGAAAACTGTTTTTTCATTAATAATGTTTAACTGCTTAGGAGAAAATACATGAAAGCTAGATTCCAAATCCCTCTGTATACTTAATGAAATATTGGTATTATCATTCATACAGCTATGAAATAAGCTTTTTTTTTTCTGGCTGTAATTATTTTTCAGTATTTTATCTGTAGCCAGATACAGTACTATAATAAATTAATGGATTTTCATGCAAATAGAGAAGTAAATTTCTACTGATCTACTTATGGAAATAAAAGTAAGGTCTATTATATGACATTCAATAATAGAATTTTAGGTATTCTTACACAGACAAAGCTTAATACTTACATTGTTTTAACTATACACACAGTTTGTAAGGTATTTTTCGTTTAAAGCTCAACAGTTAAAAAGTAATTATTCTCTGTTATCCTATACTATATCGTATATCTTTTAAAACATCTTGAGAATTAGGTGACTTTATAATAACAATTAGGTCTTAATGAATCACTTAATACATACTCAAATCTTCAAAAATAAAAAAAAGTAGTTATTTAAAAATTATAAATCTTAGGAAATAGCATTTGGATTGTTTTTTGAGTTAATTGGGCAATGATAAGGCCACTTGGCATTAGAGGGGAGCATTCCAAGAATGAGAAGCTCTCAAAGGTCTTCATATGCAGCACTCTAATGTACTCATTACCTCTTTCACACATGGCCCTTTAGAAATGTGACAGGCAAATTCTGGGACATGTTAATTTTGTTTATTTAATATGCAGATTATATTAGCTGTGAACATTGCTGATCACATCTCTCTAGGACAATTATATCTTAATCATAGCTCCTCCCACTGAACTGGATTGCAAAATACCACTGAAATACAAATATTTAAATCAATCATACAGGAAGCTAAGTGAAGAACACTGGCTGCTTATTGAAAACAACTGTGTTTTAAAATTTATTGTTATGTATTTAGTTACTTATTTTGCCAGAAACTGCATAGCCATAGCACATTATGTTTAGCCTCCATGATATATATATATAAAAGATAAAATAAAACTGGTGTTTATTATAAATTGAAACGTATTATCATTAATATAACTTTGAATAGGAAACAAAATATTGAATTATTTCTAGGAATACCATACCAAAAATATTCAACATCAACAAGTAATATAACATATTTTTCAGAAGAGAGTGTACAAGACAATTTATAAATTCTTTTTATTTTTTATTTTATTTTATTTTTTTGAGATGGAGTCTGGCTCTGTCGCCCAGGCTGGAGTGCAGTGGCGTGATCTCGGCTCACTGCAAGCTCCGCCTCCCGGGTTCACGCCATTCTCCCGCCTCAGTCTCCCGTGTAGCTGGGACTATAGGCGCCCGCCACCAAACCCAGCTAATTTTTTATTTTTGTATTTTTAGTAGAGACAGGGTTTCACCGTGTTAGCCAGGATGGTCTTGATCTCCTGACCTCGTGATCCACCCATTCTTTTTCAGTCACAATTTTAATTCTGCTTTTGTCTCCTTAGATGTTTTCCCATACTCAGTCACAAGTAACAGAATTTGATTCCTCAAGAAACATTTTACGGGCTCTTAGATGTGGGTGGTTAAAATTATTTTGGTTGAAACAATTGAAATTGAGTTTTAAAAAACACAATTAATTAAGAGGCCATTGAGATATCTCATAGAGTAAAAAAAAGAATAGACCTAAGAAGTATGGATCCAGCCAACTGGGTGGAGCATATAGGAGGGGATGTGAGACTTAATACATGCACACCCTGAAGATATTGCAGTTTCTGTTCCAGACCACTGCAATAAATATCACAATAGTGAGTGCTACAAATTTTTTACATATCCCAGTGCATGTAAAAGTTATGTTTACACTATACTGTGGTCTATTAAATGTGCAAAAACATTATATCTAAAAGAAGCACATACCTTAATGAAAAATACTTTATTGATGAAAGAAATGCTAACAATCATTGGAGCCTTCAGTGAGTTGTAATCTTTATGCAGGTGAGGATCTTGCCTTAGTATTCATGGCTGCTAACTAGTCATGGTGGTGATTGCTGAAAGTTGATGTGCTGTGACAATTTCTTAAAATAAGACAATGAAACTTGTTTCATCAATTGACTCTTTCTTTCAATAAAGATTTCTCTGTAGCATGTGATGCTGTTTGATAGCATTTTGCTCAGAGTAGAACTTTTTTCAAAGCTGGAGTCAGTCCTCTGAAATTCTGCCACTGCTTTATCAACTAAGCATACATATTATTCTAAATCCTTTCTTTTCATATCAACAGTGTTCACAACATTTCACCAGGAATAGTTTCCATTTCAAAAAACCACTTTCTTTGTTCATCCATAAGAAGCAACTCTTCATCTGTTCAAGTTTTATCATGAGATTGCAGCATTTGAGTCATGTCTTCAGGTTCCACTTCTAAAGCTAGTTATCTTGCTTTATCCATTACATCTGCAGTTACTTCCTCCACTAAAATTTTGAAACCCTCAAAATTATTCATGAGGGTTGGAATCAATTTCTTCCAAATTCCTGTTAATTTTGATATTTTGACCTTCCCTCCATGAATCATAGATGTTCTTAGTGGCATCTGGAATGGTAAATCCTTTCCAGAAAGCTTTCAGTTACTACTATGAGAGCTATAGTCTTATCAATGTATTTCTTAAATAACAATACTTGAAAGTCATAATTCCTCTTTGATCCATGGGCTGCAGAATAGACTGCTGTTAGCAGGCATGAAAACAACATTGATCTCCTTCAGAGCTCTGGGATGACCAGATATGCATCATCTATGATCAGTAATATTTTGAAAGGAATCTCTCTTTTTTTGGAGCAATAGGTCTCAACAGTGGGCTTAAAATGTTTGGTAAACCATGCTGTAAAGAGATGTTCTGTCATCAGGCTTTGTTCTTTCATCTATAGAGCACGGGCAGAGTGGATTTAGCATAATTTTTAAGGGCCCTAGAATTTTTGGAATGGAAATGAGTGTCGGCTTCAACCTCAAGTCACCAACTGTATTAGCTCCTAACAAGAGAGTCAGCCTGTATTTGAAGCTAGGCATTGACTTCTCCCCTCAAGCTATGAAAGTTGCCTACATTGAAAGTCTATTATTTAGTTCACCCACCTTTATCAGGTATCTTAAGTAATCTTCTGGATAACTTGCTGAAGATTCTACATCAACACTTACTGCTTTGCCTTGCACTCTTATGTTATGAAAATGGTTTCTTTCCTTAAGTCTCATGAACTAAGTTCTGCTTGCTTCAGAATTTTTGTCTGCAGCTTCCTCACCTCTCTCAGCCGTTATAGAATGAAAGAATTAGAGTTAGGGCCTTGCTTTGGATTAGACATTGGCCTTAACACATGTTATGTGTGGCTGGTTTGATCTTCTATCTAGCCCACAAAACTTACTCCATATCAGTAATAAGTCTGTTCTACTTTCTTATCATTTGTTTATTCACTGAAATAACACTTTTAATTTACTCAAAACTGTTTCTTTGCATAGCTTGGCTGTTTGGTTCAAGAGGCCTAGCTTTCAGCCTGTCTTACCTTTCAATGTGACTTTTTCGTTAAGCTTAATTATTTCTGGCTTTTGATTTAAAGTGTGAGATGTGCAACTCATCCTTTTACTTTCACCCTAATTAGATGATCCTTCAGGTATTCATTTAAATGTTCTCAGAAAAACCTTTCCTGACCCCTTACTCTAGATAAGATTTCGTTGTTATAGACGTATAAGAGCAACTTTCATTTCTGTTACCATTTTTAATTATGTTAATTGTTTATATATACATTTTTTAATATTTGTATTTTCCCCCACCTATAAACTCCTTGAGTATCTATGATAAACCATTTCACCTTCAGCCAGCAAAAATTTCAGTATTTTTTGAATGAATTAAGAAATCTCAGAATTACTTAACCAAGCATATGACTAAAGATCTGTTTTCAAAGAATTGCTAGAAATATATTGTAATTAGTATACCAAGCATATGTAATGGGTGCTTTAAATTGCATAAAATATACAGGAAGTGTCTCTCTTTGGTAGGTTATAGTATTTTTTAAAAAATGTTTTTGTATACATGTAATAGAAAAGTCCTTGTTTGAACTATCAAAACTTGTGTTATAATAGAGTTTGAATTAAAACCTTTCTTGAAGTTTCAGATAAAAAGCCTTCCATATTTTTGGAAGATTCTTGAAGTTATGGGAATTAATGTTTAAGTATGTGTATTCATTTGGGTGTTTTCAATTGCAATTAATTAAAACTTCAGCCCCACACTGGTTGGTGTTAACAATAGGAAAAATTATTATTTAATATACTAGTAATACCAAAAGCTGGGCTGTTCTCAGTGATATTTGATCCAACCCCTCAAATGCGTGATATGAGACCCTGGTTATTTCTGTCTTTCTACTTTGGTATTCTTTGTGAGTCCACATTCTCCTCAGGTTAGTTTCTCTTATCTCTTGCTTCTCATAGAGTTATAGCAGTCTCAGGTGTCACATCAGGACACAACAATATTCAGAGAAAACAATAAGGAGTTATCTCTCAGTTTGTCTTATTTTAGAAGAAAAGAAGTCTTTCTCAACAATTTCCCAACTGTCCCTCACATATCACTGGCTAGAGTTGAATTGCATGTCCATTTTTGAACAGCCCTTAGCCTCAGAGATAGAATTATCATGATTGAGACTAACTACCTGGGTGTGAAATATATGTAGGAATGTGTTTTAAGGGGATTTTGCCGAAGAATCAGTGGTAATTTATAGTTATTTTTATAATTCAGTGAGCTGACAGTTGAGAACTTGGAGCCAACCCTAGCCCAAAGGGTTTCTCAGTGGAGACACCCAACTTTCTATTCAACCTAACAACCATCCTAACAGATGTGAGGTGATATTTCATTGTTGTTTTGACTTGAATTTTCCTGATGATTAGGAATGTTGTTCACCTTCTCATAAACCTGTTGTCCATTTGTATGTCTTTTTTTTTTTTTTTTTTTGAGATGGAGTCTCGCGCTGTGTCACCCAGGCTGGAGTGCAGTGGCGCGATCTCGGCTCACTGCAAGCTCCGCCTCCCAGGTTCACGCCATTCTCCTGCCTCAGCCTCCGAGTAGCTGGGACTACAGGCGCCCGCCACCACGCCCGGCTAATTTTTTGTATTTTTTTTAGTACAGACGGGGTTTCACCGTGTTAGCCAGGATGGTCTCGATCTCCCGACCTCGTGATTTGCCCGCCTCGGCCTCCCAAAGTGCTGGGATTACAGGCGTGAGCCATCGTGCCCGGCCGTTTTCTTATTTTCTAATTAAGAATTTAAATCTATAAATTTCCCCCAATTATTGCCTTATGTGCATCTCACCAATTTTTTTATGTTTTCATTTAAAACAAAATATTTTTAAGTTTTTTTGTACTTCTTTTTAATTCCTAGGTCATTTAGAAGCTTGTTGTTTAATTTCATAATATTTGGGGATTTTCCAGATATCTTTCTGTTATCAACTTGTGGTTCAATTCTTTTAAAATCGAAGAACACACTTTAAAAGATTTATTTTTAAAAATTTGTTGAGGTGTGTTTATGAACCAAATTGTGCTCTTTTTTTGATTAATTTTGTATATGCAGTGGCAGATAATGTGTATTATGTTGTTGTTGGGTGGAGTGTTTTATAAATATCAACTAGGTCAAGATGATTGATAATGTTGCTAATAGATACATTTCCTTATCAATTTTTGTCTACTTTATCAGATAGTGAGAGAAGAGCGTTGATGTCTTAAACTGTAATGTGGATTTGTGTACTTTTCCTCTTCATTATAACAGTATTTGCTTCAAGTACTTTGCAGCTCTGTGGTTAGTCGCATACACATTTACGGATTGTTTTAACATTTGTTATGTTGATGAATTGACCCCTTTATATAATTATCATCTTTCTTTAGTTCTTGGCAAAACCCTTGATTTAAAGTTGATTTTGTGTGATATTAAAACAGACATACTTCTTTTTGTTGTGATTCACTTTACTGCACTTCACGGGTAGTGCATTTTGTTTTCTTTACATTTTTCATTTTACAGTAGGCAGTCAAGAAAAGCCAAGCCATATCTTCAGTAATTCACATAGATATTTCCTTGGCCAGTATCCAATTTCATCACTCAGATTCTACCTTCCACAAAACACTAGGACACAAAAACAATTCAGGCAAATTCTTTGCCACTTTATTACAAGAATAGCCTTTTCTCCATTGTCCAATAACATGTTTCTCATTTCTATCTGAGACATCACCAGAATCACCCTTTGTGGGACGATTTAATTTTTCTATAATCAAATAACATACTTTGTAAGATTTAATTTTTTTTAAATTTGTTGAGGCATGTTTATGAACCAGATTATGCCCTTTTTTGATGAATTTTGCATATGCAGTATAAGCGAATGCATATTATATTGTTGTTGGGTGGAGTGTTCTATAAAAGTCACCTAGGCCAATATTTGTATAATATTAGAAAAATAAATATTTTAGAATTTTACTTTCTATGGAGCAAATTTTGCAGAGGGAAGATTTATTAATATTTTTAATCACATATTTAGGAACTCTGGAAAAGATATAGAGGAGAATGCTATATATTCTGCCCTTTAGGAAACTGTAAACTAAGAGAAGGTATAATTATTAACATAAAAGAATATTGTAGATTGCAATGTCTATATTACTAACTCAATAATGTTTATTAAACACCAGTAAGGCTCAAGTACTCTGCTAGACACTGGAGTTACAGCCACAAGCAAAATAGGTACTATTCATACTCTATGGAGTTTACTGTCTAGCTGGGTAAAAATGATATTAGAATCAATACAAATAATATTTGATTATTTATTGATGTATTATTAGTAGTATTTTTTAGAGGCAGGAGTCTCACTACATAGGCTGTACTGTAATTCTTGGGCTCAATCAAATTATATTTTTATTATTAATTTAAGGTTGGAAAAGTATTGGGCACTATAGGAACATAAGCTTAGCAGAGAGAGCACAACAAATAACAGAAAAATATTAGCCCCAAATAGGTTTGGCATTAGTAAAATGACATCACTTTTAAGTAGGGATTCAGAAAGGGTCCATGGAGATGTAACAGTTAAGCTGGATCTTGAAGGGTGAATAGGATTTGAGTGTAGGGAGGTAGGAAAAAAACAGTGCCGATGGGGGGGTGCCACAGCTTGAGCAGGATCAGTTAAGTGTGGGGGCATGTTCAAAGGCTCAAGAAAGTTCAGTAGGGAAGCTAGACTCACTGAACTTGAAACGCCAGTGAAAATAATAAATGCTTGATTGAAAAGGTATGAGTTCATGCTATGGAGTGTGGGCTTGATTCAGTAGACAGTAGGTAGAAGAAGATATTTGAGCAGAAGAGACAGTATCAAAGGCTTTCCAAAATATTTGAAATCACAGAGCATCTGATGGATTGCTGCAGAGAAATGTGGAAATAGGAAGAAGGGCTAAGACTCCATTGTGATAATTAAGTAAGTACATAATGAGATAGAACTTAGCCAAATCATTGGTTTTAGTTATCTATGGGTTAAATATCAAAGGAAGATTTATAGAGTACAGAAATAATTGAGAATTGGGTATCATAGTACTAAGTCAAAATCTTAGTTCCATTACTTGCCAAATTTACCTTGCCTAAATTAGTCTCTCTAGGCCTTGCTTAACTAATCATTAGATGAGGCTATTAAATAACTACTAAAAAGAACTGGGTAAATTTGAGATAAAATGTATCAACTGCCCACCACCATGCTGGCAGAAAAATATTGAAATAACACAAATTTCATTTCCCCCTCAAGATGGCATTTGGGGAGTTTCATTGAAATAATTATAGTTTCAAGTTGACGAATAATAATAATTGTAATAGTTTCCTTTCATAGCCTATTACCTGTCAGACGTTGTGCTAAGCACTTAATTTATTATCCCTAAACCTCACTACAGTCCAGAAATTTAAGGCCATTATCACCATTTTTCAGGTGAAGAAACTGAAGGATATAAAGAGCATATACAGTTAGTAAGTGGTAAAATCAGCTGCTGTCTACAAGTATTGGGGCATCTGTTTCATG
This sequence comes from Theropithecus gelada, assembly GCF_003255815.1. Taxonomy (NCBI): domain Eukaryota; kingdom Metazoa; phylum Chordata; class Mammalia; order Primates; family Cercopithecidae; genus Theropithecus; species Theropithecus gelada. Next base: position 73,764,683 of record NC_037672.1, read on the forward strand.
GCTTTTTTTTTTTTTTTTTTTAATACAGTAGGCAAAGATGTCTGAGTTGTCATAGGAGTAGTCAAAAGTTTTGGAGGGACTGTTTATTAAGAGATTCAGTGCATGAGAAAGAATCATTTTGGAAATATAAAACTGAAATGGGTGAAGATTGTGAAAGTACATGCATAAGGTCCAACTGGGAAGAGTAGACTAGACAAATCACATAGAAAAGGGAACAATACTGAGATTTAGTTATGTTACATCCTCATGCTTAATGCTATATGGAATTTGTATAAAAACAGTCTCTAATTGGTGGACTTCAGTCCAAATAAGGCATAAAAGAAAATGAGATTGAAATTTATCATGGCCTTGTTTATTTTGAAAGGACTTAGTACCACGGTTTTGAAGAATGGTTAAAGAGTTGTACTGTCCATTCCCATCCTTGGAATTTTATTTTTAAAGACTGGAAAGTCAAGAAAGCAGAAAAACATTTCACTAAAGTGAGGACAGAAATAAAGTGGTCATACTGAAGAGGAACAAAGACATTTGGATTTGATTATTCCTACGCATTTAGTGTTTTAAAATAAAAATCAGTGAGCAGATAGCATTTTAATAATAGCAATAACATTTATAGCACTTTTGACATGTTAAATATATTATCTCATTTTATTTTCACAAGGAGTGTATCAAGTAGATACCATTATACCCATTTTGCAGATGAAAAAAACTGAGATACAAAAAGGTTCAGTATCTTGCCTAAAATCATACAGCTCATAAATGTCAGAGTTGGAACTTAAAATAGAACAGCTGGACTCCAGACTCTGTGCTTCTAACTAGTATGTTATACTCTCTCTCAACTTAAATCTCTCAAAACAAACTTTATACCTTTTAACTGCCCACAGAGCAGACCATAATTAAAGGCAGTCCAGTTTTGGTGATTTAATTTTACTCTGCCACATATCCATGGCTAAACACTGGGGAGGAAGAGGTCTGAGTCTGTGGATTTTGCTGAGGTTCACAGTTTCCTTCGTGCATCTAAAAATAGCATTTAAAATAAATATGGTATTTGTTCTCTATTGCTGCTTCTCACCACTGACATGTGAGTCTCATTCTGTGTATCTGTGTGTATGTATGTGTAGTAAGGAAGGTCATTAACCTTAGTTAACCCATGTCATTAAGGAGATGTTATTAACCACAAGTATTCCCAGAAATGAAGGCTTTTTGGCAAGAAGTAGAGAGGACTGTGCCCAAACAGAATATCTAGTGTGTATCTATGCTTCAGGTTGAATACAAATATGTTAAGACATGCGTAAGACATAAAAAGAATTTCCCCCCAAGGCTACTGCTGTGAGAGTACTTGATCAGCACATAAATATTTATGCTGCACATAGAACAGTGTACTGCATTTAATTTAAAGTTTTGTTGTTTACATTTCTTTAGTAGCAAGTATAATAGGATATTTAAATCCTCATCTTGATGTCATCAGTTATCTTATGGATTCACTTCACCAACTTCAAATTAATTGCCCAGTGTTTTCTTGTTTTAATGATGTTAAAAACAAACACAGAAATAAACCCAATGGAGGGTCATGTAGGATGATCATAAACTTTTGAATAATAGTAGTCATATGTTATTAAAGGATGTTTATACAGTCCTCACAAATAACTTCTCTTTTGCACTCAAACCCTTGGCCAACTCATCCTTCTTTTCTTTGTGTTACTAAGTTGAATATATAAACTTATTCAACATAAACTATTGGCTCTTTGTTTCAAATTTCGAGACACATTATTTAGGTGGTTTATTTAAAACAAAGCTAAACATTAAAGTCTGAACAAAAAAAGCAGACTTATAAAATTTTTAGGGAGCTGTACCTTCATCATTATATCCACCTGGTATATAATTCCTATTCATATTTCTTAATTTATAAAAGATATGTGGCAAATGCTTTCTCAGCATGACCCTAATTTTTCACCAAGGCAATAAGGGGATTTAACCCTCTGGTTTGGCCAATTGGTGGGAAGAACTGTAAATGTGTAAGTGATTTTATTTCTGTTACTGGAGTACCGGACCTTCTTTTGTTCACTAGAGAATACCCAGAGCCTAGAATAGTGTTATGTTACATAGTAGGTGCTCAATTAGAACTTGTTGACTGAATTAGATATGACATACGGATTATATCCATTTTGAATGTTCTTAGGAAAATACAGTTAGTGTAGGAGATGCAAACTTTGGGAATGCATGCCTAAAAAGCATCATCAGACTAAGTAAAGGTGAGGGGAGCTTTCTCAGGAAGTTAGAAGGAAAGGTTTTAAGAATAGGCTAGACAACATTATGGTAGGGTTCTGATAAAGTGGATGTTACTATTGATGAATGAAGTGGAACAATTCTAAGTTAACTGTAAATTCTGTGATTCTGTCAGGTCCTGAGTAAAATAAAAAAAGAAATCCTTCAAATCCCTACCGCCATACTTACAAATACATTTGTACTACAGCTAGTCTCAGAGGAAGCAGGTCCCTTTATCAAAGACTAACTTCTCTAGATCACAGCCTTTTCTACCTCTTCTGAAGCAATAATCTCTTCTGAGGACAGAGAGGAAATGAAAGGCATGCTGGTTCCTTATTTACAAGTCAAAGCCTACCCAGGAGTTTTATATGTTGGAAAGATTTTATGCAGGTGACATTAGAAAAATGAAGGTGTGCTCATTGGGTATATGGCGGGTAAAGGCTGGAGAACGGAATGCAAGAGACATCAGTAGGGACTGGGTGACAGATCGTGCTGCCCAGGGCTCCATCGTGGAGGATCTTTAGGATTTTGCTGAAGCAATTGTAGTCAGTGTGAAATTCAGCAATTAATTCTTGCAAATGTGTCTCAGGGGTCCCTTCCTGTGGGGAGATTACATACTGGCAGACTTCTGTACACCTTCTCCATCCCAGAACATCTTTGCTGTAAGTCTGTGTTATACACTAGAGTTCCATATAAGCATTAATTTGAGAATGATGTCACTACTTTCAAATGTTTCATATACACTGGATTATCATTTTTCTCTGCACAGACTAAAGACCTTGACATCCTCCTTAACTCTTCTCTTTCTCTCATGTTCTACAACCAATTCGTCAGCAAATTCTGTCAGCTATAACTTCACAATGTATTTTGAATCCAGTTATATGTTCTGATTTCCTTGTTGCTAGCATCCTACTCCAAGCAGCCATCATCTCAGACCAGAACTATTTCAAGGGTTCCCTAATCAGTTTCTCTGCTTCCACTTTTCACACCTTCGTTGCTGCCTTCCACCCAGTGTATTCTCCACAGGGTCATCCTTTTAAAAACATCAGTCCCATCCACAGGGATCAAAACTCCAAAATCGTTCTTTTTTTTTTTTTTCTTTGAGACGGAGTCTCACTTTGTCTTCAGACTGGAGTGCAGTGGCACAATCTCAGTTCACTGCAGCCTCTGCCTCTCAGGTTAAAGCGATTCTTCTTTTTTTTTCTTTTTTTTTTTTTTTAAATTTATTATTATTATACTTTAAGTTGTAGGGTACATGTGCATAACGTGCAGGTTTGTTACATATGTATACTTGTGCCATGTTGGTCTGCTGCACCCATCAACTCGTCATTTACATCAGGTATAACTCCCAATGCAATCCCTCCCCCCGCCCCCCTCCCCATGATAGGCCCCGGTGTGTGATGTTCCCCTTCCCGAGTCCAAGTGATCTCATTGTTCAGTTCCCACCTATGAGTGAGAACATGCGGTGTTTGGTTTTCTGTTCTTGTGATAGTTTGCTAAGAATGATGGTTTCCAGCTGCATCCATGTCCCTACAAAGGACGCAAACTCATCCTTTTTTATGGCTGCATAGTATTCCATGGTGTATATGTGCCACATTTTCTTAATCCAATCTGTCACTGATGGACATTTGGGTTGATTCCAAGTCTTTGCTATTGTGAATAGTGCTGCAATAAACATACGTGTGCATGTGTCTTTATAGCAGCATAGTTTATAATCCTTTGGGTATATGCCCAGTAATGGGATGGCTGGGTCATATGGTACATCTAGTTCTAGATCCTTGAGGAATTGCCATACTGTTTTCCATAATGGTTGAACTAGTTTACAATCCCACCAACAGTGTAAAAGTGTTCCTATTTCTCCACATCCTCTCCAGCACCTGTTGTTTCCTGACTTTTGAATGATCGCCATTCTAACTGGTGTGAGATGGTATCTCATTGTGGTTTTGATTTGCATTTCTCTGATGGCCAGGGATGATGAGCATTTTTTCATGTGTCTGTTGGCTGTATGAATGTCTTCTTTTGAGAAATGTCTGTTCATATCCTTTGCCCACTTTTTGATGGGGTTGTTTGTTTTTTTCTTGTAAATTTGTTTGAGTTCTTTGTAGGTTCTGGATATTAGCCCTTTGTCAGATGAGTAGATTGCAAAAATTTTCTCCCATTCTGTAGGTTGCCTGTTCACTCTGATGGTAGTTTCTTTTGCTGTGCAGAAGCTCTTTAGTTTAATGAGATCCCATTTGTCAATTTTGGCTTTTGCTGCCGTTGCTTTTGGTGTTTTAGACATGAAGTCTTTGCCCATGCCTATGTCCTGAATGGTAATACCTAGGTTTTCCTCTAGGATTTTTATGGTATTAGGTCTAACATTTAAGTCTCTAATCCATCTTGAATTAATTTTCATATAAGGAGTAAGGAAAGGATCCAGTTTCAGCTTTCTACTTATGGCTAGCCAATTTTCCCAGCACCATTTATTAAATAGGGAATCTTTCCCCATTTCTTGTTTCTCTCAGGTTTGTCAAAGATCAGATGGCTGTAGATGTGTGGTATTATTTCTGAGGACTCTGTTCTGTTCCATTGGTCTATATCTCTGTTTTGGTACCAGTACCATGCTGTTTTGGTTACTGTAGCCTTGTAGTATAGTTTGAAGTCAGGTAGCGTGATGCCTCCAGCTTTGTTCTTTTGACTTAGGATTGTCTTGGAGATGCGGGCTCTTTTTTGGTTCCATATGAACTTTAAAGCAGTTTTCTCCAATTCTGTGAAGAAACTCATTGGTAGCTTGATGGGGATGGCATTGAATCTATAAATTACCTTGGGCAGTATGGCCATTTTCACGATATTGATTCTTCCTATCCATGAGCATGGTATGTTCTTCCATTTGTTTGTGTCCTCTTTAATTTCACTGAGCAGTGGTTTGTAGTTCTCCTTGAAGAGGTCCTTTACATCCCTTGTAAGTTGGATTCCTAGGTATTTGATTCTCTTTGAAGCAATTGTGAATGGAAGTTCATTCATGATTTGGCTCTGTGTTTGTCTGTTATTGGTGTATAAGAATGCTTGTGATTTTTGCACATTAATTTTGTATCCTGAGACTTTGCTGAAGTTGCTTATCAGCTTAAGGAGATTTTGGGCTGAGACAATGGGGTTTTCTAAATATACAATCATGTCATCTGCAAACAGGGACAATTTGACTTCTTCTTTAGAAAAGAGAGAAGAATCAAATCGACGCAATTAAAAATGATAAAGGTGATATCACCACCGACCCCACAGAAATACAAACTACCATCAGAGAATACTATAAACACCTCTACGCAAATAAACTGGAAAACCTAGAAGAAATGGATAATTTCCTGGACACTTACACTCTTCCAAGACTAAACCAGGAAGAAGTTGAATCCCTGAATAGACCAATAGTAGGCTCTGAAATTGAGGCAATAATTAATAGCTTACCAACCAAAAAAAGTCCAGGACCAGATGGATTCACAGCTGAATTCTACCAGAGGTATAAGGAGGAGTTGGTACCATTCCTTCTGAAAGTATTCCAATCAATAGAAAAAGAGGGAATCCTCCCTAACTCATTTTATGAGGCCAACATCATCCTGATACCAAAGCCTGGCAGAGACACAACAAAAAAAGAGAATTTTAGACCAATATCCCTGATGAACATCGATGCAAAAATCCTCAATAAAATACTGGCAAACCGGATTCAACAACACATCAAAAAGGTTATCCACCATGATCAAGTGGGCTTCATCCCTGGGATGCAAGGCTGGTTCAACATTCGCAAATCAATAAACATAATCCAGCATATAAACAGAACCAAAGACAAGAACCACATGATTATCTCAATAGATGCAGAAAAGGCTTTTGACAAAATTCAACAGCCCTTCATGCTAAAAACGCTCAATAAATTCGGTATTGATGGAACGTACCTCAAAATTATAAGAGCTATTTATGACAAACCCACAGCCAATATCATACTGAATGGGCAAAAACTGGAAAAATTCCCTTTGAAAACTGGCACAAGACAGGGATGCCCTCTCTCACCACTCCTATTCAACATAGTGTTGGAAGTTCTGGCTAGGGCAATTAGGCAAGAGAAAGAAATCAGGGGTATTCAGTTAGGAAAAGCGATTCTTCTGCCTCAGCCTCCTGAGTAGCTGGGACTACAGGCAAGTGCTACCACACCCAGCTAATTTTTGTATTTTTAGTAGAGATGGGGTTTCACCATGTTGGCCAGGATGGTCTCAATCTCTTAACCTCATGATCCGCCCACCTGGGCCTTTTAAAGTGCTGGGACCAAAATGGTTGTTATTGTGGCCTGCTGGGTTATGATGTGGTCTATAATGATCTCTGATTCCATCATCTTTCCTCTTCCACTTGCACACTGCCTACTGGCCACACTGACTTTCTGCTCTTCTGCAAATTCACCAACTCTGCTCCTACATCAGGGCCCTTGTAATGACTATTTCTTTTGCTGTATCATTTTCCCCTTAGATAGTTGCATGGCTCCGTCTTTCACCTTGTTAATGTCTCCAGTTAGATATCACCTTTGCAGAGTAATCTCCCCTGATCACATTAATCCTACCACCTCCCTCACTGTACCCTCGTTATTCTCTGTCCTCTTACTTGATACCTGACATTTGTGTATAGATTTGTTTATTGCACAAACTGTCTTTTCCATTGGGACACATAAAGGCAGTCTATATCCTTAGTACGGCCATAACCATATAACTAAATTAGTGTCTGGAACATAGTAGATGTCCAATGAACATGTACTAATTGAACATGAGCTAAATGAATGAATGAAATTTATTTTTATTAACACTATACTTGGCAGTTAAACTATAAAGTCTTCTTGAGGTAGAAAATGTGACCATTCTAATATAAGAAAACTGCATAAATTCTCCTTGTATTTGTATGAATGAAATTAAGTGACTAAGTATTGTTACTTGTGTAGCTGCTATCAGAGGTATAGCTGACCTTGCTGATACTGTAGCATGAGAGTAGTGCTTCCAAGATGGCAATAATGATTTTGAAACTCAGCTATAAAGAGAGATAGATCTTTTACTGAATCTAGAACTCAAAGGTCTAAAAAATGTTTTCAAAGAAAGTTTCAGAAAACTCATGAAATTATTATAACCAGTTTCTTTAAATGTCTTATATGTTTTACATTATATTCCATTATGTAAATAAGATTTAATATTTTCCCCCATGTACAGAGCTATTACACATTCCAATAAAGGAGCAGGGTGCTATGTAATTTCTGCCCACACTCCACAATTTCATTCTTCTTCATTGACTCTTTTGTCAAACCAGTCATTTCTAGCTGATAGGAAGCTAATTTTGATAACTAACTCATAGTTGTAACCACCCCACCACCCCAGTTTCCCCCCACTTTGCCAGTTCTTGATGCTTCTTAAGTGACTTATCATAATGACATTTATAGAATATGCCCTCATATGTCTTTTGAGAAAACCAAGGACATTTTTTTGCAGTCCTCTGATTAGTGTTTCTTATCTTTGGAATTTTTATTGAGTCCAAAGCAAATTTTGCCTCATCATGAAAATACCAGTGTCATCACGACTTAGATGGCTGTATCATTTTAAGTGCTGCAACAACACAATTAGCTCCTCCTTTTTACTGTCTCCCGTTGCCAGTGTTTCTGACTCATGCTTTCCAGTATTGCCAATAGACCTACCACAGAAACAGATCTCCCAAAGGGAATCCCACTGCCATCCACAGAACTAAATTGGACTCTTTTGACGTGTACTCCATTCCTGTGACTGTTCAAGTTTTATTTCTTTTCTTTTTTTTTTTTCTTTTTTTTTTTTTTTTGAGATGGATTCTCACTCTGTCGCCCAGGCTGGAGTGCAGTGGCCGGATCTCAGCTCACTGCAAGCTCCGCCTCCCGAGTTCACGCCATTCTCCTGCCTCAGCCTCCCGAGTAGCTGGGACTACAGGCGCCCGCCGCCTCGCCCGGCTAGTTTTTTTGTATTTTTTAGTAGAGACGGGGTTTCACCGGGTTAGCCAGGATGGTCTCGATCTCCTGACCTCGTGATCCGCCCGTCTCAGCCTCCCAAAGTGCTGGGATTACAGGCTTGAGCCACCGCGCCCGGCCTCAAGTTTTATTTCTATTTAAATTACCAAAAGGCTTTAGTTACTGTGTTCTGTTTATTTGAATAGATTTTTAAAATGATACGGACAAATACGCTAGTTATTTTATGTCTCATTACAACATTAATGTGATGTCACAACAATGTCATTTTATTTGGTGTCCACATTGAATTATTAATGGATAAAGCATTATCCCACAAGTTTTTTTTAACAGGTGTATCAGTTTTATTTTAAATATTCTGTGTTTGTTACCTTCAGTCTGTAGATTTTATTTTAATTCTGCTGAGTGGTTAATACCTTAAAGCAGTTAAAATAGAGAATTGTGGCAGTAAATATTGACAGGTTTATATTCTTTATGTTTATGCTTCTAGACATCATTTTGTTCACTTTGCAAGAAATTCAGAAACATTTCTTTTTATAAATTTTAAAGAAAAATAATATTAATGAGTAACTTTAACAGTAATTATACAGATTGCTCTGGAGAAAATGCAGAAATGTTCCTAACTATAAACTGTCAGGTCATCTGAAGAATTATATTTAAAGAAAAGACCAAAAACAGAACAAAACAAGGCCCTTTGCTTTAGGGACTGAAAGAAACAGCACTATCCACCAATTATTTACTGGTATTTATTATTTGTATTATTTTGGATTCTGACAAAGCCATGAAAGACTTTGATTCTTCATTTTACAGATGAGGAGATTGAAGTACAGAATTTAACTAGCTTGCTGATAGTAGCAGAGCCAGAATTAAACCCAGTCAACTTGTATTTATTTCAGTCATAAAAACCCATCACTAGTTTAGAGGATATGCAGACATTTTCTGTTTAACTTTTAAAAAAATTACTTACATGGAAGATTAGGTTTGAGTTGTGTATTTCTCATTTTTATTCCCATTTTACTTTAACATGAAGAAAGAAAATACAGCAAAACAAACATTTCCACCTTCAAAAGAACTAAAGAACAAACATAATTTTATCTTTTATAATAGATGTAATACAAAGTATGATAAAAGTTGTTAATTTCCAACAAAGAAAAGCCCAGGACCAGATGGCTTCACAGCTGAATTCTGCCAAATATTTAAAGAAGAATTGATACCAGTACTTCCCAAACTCTTGGAAAAAAAAAAAAAAAAAAAAAAAAAAACCTAGAGGGGATGATTTCCAACACATTTTACAAGGCCAGCATCACCTTGATACCTAAGAAGACAAAGACATCACAAGAAAAAAAAAAAAAAAAGCTACAGGCAACTTTCTTAGATAAACATTGATGCAAAAATGCTCAATAAAATATACTGAATACAACAACACATCAAAAATATTATACATCATGATCAAGTGGGATTTAACTTTGGCCTGCAAGACTGGTTTAACATACATACATCAATCAATGTGATGCATCACATTAGTAGAATGATAGATAAAAGCCTCATGATTATCTTAATAGAAAATATCTCTGACAAAGTTCAGCATTATTTCTTGATAAAAATTCTCAACAGTTTTGGAATAGAAGGTGTATTAGTCCATTCTCACACTGATATGAAGAAATACCTGAGACTGAGTAACTTATAAAGGAAAGAGGTATAATTGACTCACAGTTCTGCAGGGCTGAGGAGCCCTCAGGAAACTTACAATCATGGCGGAAGGTGAAGCAAACACGTCCTTCTTCGCATGGCAATGACAAGGAGAAGTGCAGCGTGAAGGCAGGGAAAAGCCCCTTATAAAACCATTAGATCTTGTAAGAACTCACTCACTTTCATGAGAACAGCACGGGGTAACCACCCCCATGATTCAGTTACCTCCCACCAGGTCCCTCCCATGACATGTAGGGATAATAACAACTACAATTCAAGATGAGATTTGAATGGGGACACAGCCAAACCACATCAGAAAGGAAATTCTTCAACTCAATAAATGCCATTTATGAAAAACCTACAACCAATATTGTAATCGGTGGGGAAAAACTGAATGCATTTCCACCAACGTCTGTAAAAAGCAAGAATTCCCACTCTTGCCACTTCTGTTCACCATAGTACTGGAACTACTAGCAAGAGCAGTCAGATAAGGAAAAGAAATAAATGGTGTCTGAATCAGAAAGGAAGAAGTAAAATTATTTTGACATGATCTTAAATGTATAAATCCCAAAGATGCCACAAAACACTATTAGAACTAATAAGTGAATTTTATAAAGTTGCAGGATACAAAATCAACATACAAAATCAGTATTATTTCAATACACAAATAACAACCTAATTGAAAAATAAATGAAGAAAACAACTCTATTTCCAGTAGTCAAAAATTTAAAAAGTAATATACCTAGGATAAATTTAACCAAGGAAGTGAAAGATTTGTATGCCAAAACTAGAAAATATGAAAGAAATAAAGACAATACCAATAAATGGAAAGATATCCTATGTTCTGAATCAGAAGAATTACTATTGTTAAAATGTCCATACTAGCCAAAGAAATATATAGATCTAACACAATCCCTATCAAAATCTCAATGGCATTCTTCATAGAAATAGAAAAAAAATCTCCCAAAGTTTGTACGGAGCCATAAAAGACCTTGAATAGCCAAAATAATTCTGAGAAAGAAAAAGTTTGAGACATCACACTTTCTGTTTTAAAATTATATTACAAAGCTATGTTAATCAAAACAGCACCACTGCTGGCATAAAGACAAACACTTAGGCCAGTGAAACATAGTAGAGAGCTTAGAAATTAATCCAGACACATATGATCAACTAATGTTTTTGTTTTGAAACAGGGTCTCACTCTGTCACCCAAGCTGAAGTGCAGTGGTGTGATCACAGCTCACTGTTCCTTTGACCTCCCGGGGTCAGGTGATCCTCCCACCTCAGCCTCTTGAGTAGCTGGGACTACAGGCATGTGCCACCACACCTGACTATTTTTTTAAATATATTTTTTTGTAGAGAGAGTTTTGCCATGTTGCCCAGGCTGGCCTGAAACTCCTGGACTCAAGTGATCCACCCACCTTGGCCTTTCAAACTGTTGAGATTGTAGGCATGAGCCACTGTGCCTGACTGTAGTCAACTAATTTTTGACAACGGCATCACAAGGACACAATAAGGAAAGGATAGTCTCTGAATAAGTGGTGCCGGTACCAATAAATGGTACTGGTATGGTAAATTAAACAAGATTTCCACATGCAAAAGAATGCAATTAAAACCTTAACTTACACCTTACAAAAAAAAAGAAAATCAACCCAAAATTGGATAAAAGACCTAAATAGAAGACCAGAAACTACAAAACTTTCAGAAGAGAACATAGGGTTTTTAAAAGCTCCTGGACATTGGCCTTGGCAATGATTTTTTTGGGTATCACACCAAAAGCTCAACCCACAAAAGCAAAAATAAATAAACAGAACAGCATTAAACTTAAAAACTTCTACACAGCAAAGGAAACAATTGATAAAATGAAAAGACAGCCCACAGATTGGGAAAAATATTTGCAACTGTATATCTGATAAAGGGTTAATATCTACGGCTTATAAACAACTCATACAACCCAACAGTGGGGAAAAATAACCTGATAAAAAATTTTCAAAAGACCGGAATAGACATTTCTCTAAAGAAGACATAAAAATGGTCAACAGTATATGAAAAGGTTCTCAACATCATTAATCATCAAAAAATGTAAATTAAAACTAACATGAGATACAACCTCACACTCCTTAGGATAGCCATTACCAAAAAGTCAAAAGGTAACAAATGTTGACCACGGTATGGAGAAAAGGGAACCTAGGACAGTGTTGCTGAGAATGTGGATTGGTATAGACACTATAAAAAACAGTATGGAGATTTCTAAAGAAATTAAAAATACAGCTACCATACGACCCAGCAATCTCTCTCCTGGGCTTATACCCAAAGGAAATGAAATCTTCATCTGGTAAAGATATCTGCACTCCCATGTCCATTGCTGCATTATTCACAATAGCTGAGGTAGGGAAACAACCTAAGTGCCCATTGACAGACGGATGGATAAGGAAGCTGTGGTAAATACGTACAATGGAATTTTCCTGAGCCCAGAAAAAAAACAAGATCCTGCCATTTGCCATGCATGGATGAGCCTGGAGGATATTAGCTAAGTGACATAAGCCAGAAACAGAGAGAAAAATATTGCATTTTCTCTCAGATGTGTAATATTTTTTTAAAAATACAAAATACAGAGATGCAAACAAAATGGTGGTTATAGGGGCAATTAAATGGGGAGATGTCAGCCAGAGGATACAAAGTAGCAGATATGTAGGATGGAAAGTCTGGAGATCTAATGTACAACATGAGGACTATACGTAATAAAATTGTATTCTATGTAGGATTCATGCTAAATGAGTAGATTTTAATTGTTGTTGCCACAAAAACAAACAAACAAAAAACGGTTACTAGGTGAGATAAAGGATAAGTGAATTTGTTTCACTATAATAACCTTTTTACTATCTTTATGTATCCCTTAACATCATGTTATATACTTTAAATATACACAATAAAATTTATTTTTCTGAAAAAAATGCTGTTGAAAGGTTTCATTTAGCATCCAACTCATTCAGGTTTAAATGAACAAAAAATTGTCATGTACAAATCAGGAGAAACATACAGGAATTTTAAAGGCATTAGGGAATTTAAATGTCATCTAAATAATCTTTTTCAAAGCTTAACCCATTTATACATCTAACATATCTAAACTATAGTCAAAAGCTCAAAGTTTCTTGCATAATTGAGAATGCCCTGAATGTATTTTGTTTTATTTATTATGCTTATTACAAGCTTTTCACAACAGCCTAACCAACATATTTCTTAACAATTTTCTGAACACTTTGTTATTTTATTATGACCTTATTTTCCACAATTAGGGTAAACATCACTTCCTTTGCACTTGGCTGGTGTCTGCGCACTGTACCTGCCAGCTACACTTCAAAACACATAAATGGCATTTGGTAAAACTTATTTCAACTTCCACATTAGACAGAAGGCAACATTCCAGTTACATCAGACTGAAAATAGCTAATCACTAGGCAGAAGAAGCTTATTTTAAAATCAAATGTGACTATGATTTTTTTAAAAGTCCTTTTACAACGATGCAGTGCTACCGTGATGTGATATTTGGCTATCAACCCCTTACATTTTATTAAATTTGATTCTTGTTATTTCATGCTTCTTGAAGGGATCACAGTACAGTAATGAAACCCACAAAACTAAGGGGGGAAAAGGAATGGGAATAATAAAATAATTACAGCAGCCATAATATTCACAAGCTACATACTCAAACTATCTATTGCCATAGATTTTGGAAGTGCAGGCTTCGATTATGGGTGAGAAGAATGGTATTTCACATGAGTACACAGTAACTTTTTCATTTTTTCTCTAGGTTATATAATTCTAACCTTAACATTTGCTTTATTAGAATCATATAAACAGATATTAGTGATATAACTAAAATAAAATGAGTCAAAGAGAAAGACCATAAAACAGATACTTTTCATTTGATTCAGACCCAGACCCAAGTCTAAGGACAGCAAATTGCTCTTTACTGACTATATTGATGTCTTTATTGGAAACACTATTCCCCCTTTATATTCCTCATCTTGCCTGGAGTCACAGTCATTTACCTGGACATCCAAACAAGTGGACCATTAATTCTTTTCTTGTCCCACAGATGATCAATCATTCAATGAAGTTCAAGAACTACAGCTAAATCCATCTCTTCCTCTCCACCCCATTCCATAGCTTCAGTTCAGGTCTTCACAATCTCCTTCCCGGACCTTCAGTATGACCTCTAAACTGGTCTACCTGTCTGCACTCTTGCCCTAATCCCCATCCTCATTCACATCTGTGTGACTTTTCCAAATCTTCAGAACTCTTCAATCTAATTAAAATTTTTTATTGACTTTCCACCTCCTCCAAAGTAAATTTCCAGGTGTTTACTTTGGATTATGAGACTCCTAGCCCACCAGCTCTACCATATCCTCTTCCCAGAATTGCAGTCTTGTGAAAGACTTGCAATCTCGAACATATATTGAGACAATACATTCTTAGAGGACAAAAGTCATGTTTTATTTATATTTTTATCCTCTATTAGTAATGAATGCTGTTTCACATTTCTACCTTCCCCCACCACTCACATGTTATTTTCTCTGTCTTTTTTTTTTTTTTTTTTAACTGGTGAGCTTTTATTCCTCAAAATTGTAATCGTGTTACTTTCTTAATAAAATCTCCTGACACAACCCTTCAAAAAGTTTAGTGTTCCCTGATCTTGTACAAATTTATTTTGGTGCAGTTCACACTATATAATAACTACTTGTTTCCATGTCTATCTCCCCTTTTAAAGTGTGGGCATCCCAAAGACAAATAGTTTATCTTAAAATCTTAAAAAATGTATACATTTAGGGATCTAGAACAGTTTCTGAAACATTATTTTAATGTGGTAGCTACTATTCTAAGGACTTTTTCATGATCTTATTTAACAAAATAAATTCACAAGAAATATTGATTAAGTAAAGTTAAAAGCATAAAGACATTTACAGAAAAATTTCACTGAAAGATATCATAATATTGAATCTTATTTAAGAATTCAGACAGTAAAGTAAATAAACAGCAACTTTCAGTTGGAAAAAGATAAATGGTGTAAGATATTTTTGAGTAATGGAGGTAAAGTACCAGTGGGATCATGTGAGTCAAATGTAAGTGAAGGATGCTCATGGGTGATGGAATCTTACTAAGTGCAATTCACCATTTTTGATTTCATTGGGAGGTGCTAGTAAATGAAAAGAGCCATGATCAGGTCTTCAAAAGTAATGTTGCTACTTTTACAACGTGCCATTAAGAAATTGTTAAGGTTACTTAAAAAGTAGTTATATTAAAATCTAAAAGCCAGTCTTTGTGTTTCACTACCAAAGTTTTAAATTGCCAATAAGCCGGATAAAATACAGTGGGAAGATGTCCTCACTTGAATGTCAACATCAGCAGCACTTTATCTAAAACTCATTCTGTGATTGGGGTTTTAGGGGGGATATGCAAATTAAAACCTACTGTTCTTTTCAAAGTCTAAGTTGCTCACTGTTATTTAGGAGTATAAACTATTTTCATAGAGGAACATAGTAAGTAAACATAGTTGAACTATAATGAATTTTTATTGTCTCTATTTTCTTTCTATTATCACAGACCTGTTGAATTTTCAGAAGCTGAATTCTCACGACTTGAATATCAAAGAAAACAGCAATTTTGGGACTCAGTACGGCTAGCTCTTTTCACATTGGCAATTGTAGCAATCATAGGAATTGCAATTGGTATTGTTACTCATTTTGTTGTTGAGGGTAAGTATCCAGGTCATAGTTCCATTGCCTAAGTACTCCATGACTTCATATCTTGAAATTTTCTGTTATATAAAAAGTGACATTTGCATGATATTAACATTTTAATTACCAGTCTTTTACTGATGTTAAATTATAGTTTGCCTCTGTATTGAGCTCTGTGTTACATATTTCCACCCAGTTAACTTTATAATAAGCATTGCATTGATAGACATATCTAAAAGAAACACATAAAAAAGAGAAAGAAGAATGAAAAGATCATCTTTAGCATAACGACAAATTACATAATATGCTGAGAGTTTAGTATACTCTTCTCAGAATCAGTATATTAATGAGTCGCCTCAAGAAAAACTCAGAATATAAGAAGAGTTATCTGAAAAATACTTTTAAAGGGCTAAAGATCAAGCATTATTTTTGAAAAAAAAAACTTTTTTTATGACTATGGGAAGAAGGAAAAGCTCAGAATTAATTCCTAATTATATATGCAAAAATGGAGAGTCAGTATCATAGTTGAGCCAAATGACAATCAACTAAGATTCATTTATCTTCCTCTTTGGTTTCTGTATTTTCCTCTTTTTTTTTTTTTTTTGGAGACAGATTCTTGCCTTATCACTCAGGCTGGAGTACAGTCCCACGATCCCGGCTCATTGCAACATCCACTTCCCAGGTTCAAGAAATTCTCGTGCCTCAGCCTCCTGAGTAGCTGGGGTTATAGGCACCTGCCACCACACTCAGTTAATTTTTGTATTTTTAGTAGAGTTGGGGTCTCACCATGTTGTCCAGGCTGGTCTCAAACTTGCAACCTCAGGTGATCTGCTCGACTCGGTCTCCCAAAGTACTGGGATTACAGGCATCAGCTACCATGCCCGGTCAATTTCTGCATTTTTAATCACAGGTGATTGAGACTTAAAATTTTAGGCACTCATATCAGTCATGGCAATGAAACTACATTTGAATGATCCGAAGAAGAAATGAAATATTGTCCAACATGCCCAGTTTATCTTCCTACCCTCATTATTGGGGGGTTGATAATATCCATCCCTTAGACTCTCATAAGATGAAAGCATAAGCCAAGTTACCCTATATAGTTTTATCTTTTGTTAGTTTTTTCTTTGGATTAAGAGGTAATGAAATAGTTTTGTTTTTAAAATGCCTTTCACTCCCAATGCTTAAAAAAGAATAAAATGAAGGGATAGTAAAAATAATCACAAAAAAAGCATTTAGCCATTAAAAAAATCTTAGAGGTTGTCATAGACTGAATAATGCCCCATTCCCATGCAAAGATGTCTATGTCCTAATTGTTAGAATCTGTAAATGTTACCTTATGTAGCAAAAAGGCCTTTCCAGATGTCATTAAACTAATAATATTGAGATGGGACATTATCCTGGTTATTTTGAATAGGTCCTAAATATAACCGCCAGGGTCCTAATAAAAGGGAGGAAAGAAGGTCAAAGGAGGAGGAACAACAAAAGCAAGAGGAGGATGGGACGATGTAAAATGGGATCATCAGCAAAGGAATGAGGGTAGACTCTAGAAACAGGCAAAAAATAAATTCTCCCCTTACAACCTCTAGAAGGAACCAGCTCTGCCAACTTTTTGATTTTAGCTTTGTAAAACTCACATATAATATATGACCTCCAGAACTGTAAGAGTATAATTTTGTGTTGTTTTAAGTCACCAAACCTACAGTAATTTGTTATAGCAGCAGTAGACAACTAATACAGAGGCTAACACCCAAGGATTTGAGTGTTCTATCTCCAAGACTTTCCTGACTGCAGATAATTGAAAAGTTGCCTGACTGCAAATGGACATTTAGGAAAAGAGGGGAGAAGGCAGACCATGACAAAAGTTAAACAAGTAGAATGGGATAAAATAGAGGTACATAAGATGATGCGGTTTTTAAAAGGAACATACCTATTTTTATAACAGAAGGAATTCAGTGAAGGAAATTTACATTCTAGTAACCAGGGTAACAACAGGAGACAAATTTATTTCTAAAATACTACTTTTATAGATTGTACATGAATAGATCTGAAAGACAGTGGAGTAAAAATTATCAATAATTGTGAAATAATCACAGTAGAAATAAGGATTTTAGCAGACATAGTGGTAACAGTCACATCACCAGGATGGAAGTGTATTTGATGGAGTTATTTTTATTCTAAAGATCTCAGTAGTTACGAATGATCGGCTTTCAGTGTATTATAATTCTGACCAATTATCCACTGTTTTTTAAAATGGGCAATTTTAAAATAAGAATTAATAAAATCAGTGACTTTTGAATATGGTTGATTTATCAGTGACCTTCAGCCAGAGATCATAGGAATACATCTTCAGATATATACAGGTGAAAAAGAACATAGGCCATGGAGAACCATAGACTGTATAGTAAAAGATTGTTTAAACAAATGCACTATAAGATTTTGGCTTATCTTAGGTGATTCAAGGGGAGGGTTGAAGGAACTGGATCTTTTCTCTGAACTGGATTTTATGTGATTGCTGTCAGAAACCTGGAATAATGCTATGATCGAGTATCTTACTAAATCCTATTTAGAAGGTTAACAGTAAAGTGAGGCTAAAGCTGTAATTTGGTAGAGAAACAGTAGTCACTCCTATTGGCTAAAATAGGGAGATGATCCATTTTTGTTTTGTTTTATTGTTTTAGATAGTGTTCTTGTCTTTGTCTGAGTTCAGACATAATATGGAATGGTCTTGTTTTTTTTTTTTTTTTTTTTTTTTTGTCTTCATTGCTTATGGTCACATTATGGCTTTGTCTGATGTTGATGTTCAGTGGAAATACCAAAACTTAGCTCATGGATATTAGGAACTACCTTTTCCTTCTCAGGTTTTATATTTACAACTCCATAAAATTTTTCTATGCTACTTGAGTATCATTTTTTAAAAAATTACTGTGTTATTAATTGACTATTAAATGCTTGTAGAATTCATGTCTCTATTTATTACTTGACATGATGAAAAGACTTTTAGATTAATGTGTGCTTATTATCCTCAGGATTTCCATTTGGATTCTTATTGATTATTTCCTCAGGGAAAGAAAATGTCTTAAAATGAAATCCTATTTGAATATTAAATTAATATAACAGCATTTTACATATTTTTTTGAGACTTGCATCTCTTCAACATTGTTGCAAGCATCATCTGCCTTGTTGAAGGTAGCTTTAGTTTGTTTTTATTTTTTAAATTACTGACTGATATTCATTATCTTAAATATTCCATAATTTACTTGTCATTCAAATACTTAGACATTTGGGTTGTTCCAGGTTTTAGTCATTAAAGCAATACTGCTGTAAATCTTTTTATACGTAGATCTTGTTACACACATCCAAGAGTTTGTCTAGGAACTATGCAGATACAGAATCACTGGGTCATTGGACATATATTTTTTTTTTTTGAAATGGAATCGTGCTGTGTCACCCAGGCTGTCCTGCAATGGTGTAGTCTTGGCTCACTGCAACCTCTGCCTCCCAGGTTCAAGCAATTCTTCTGCCTCAGTCTCCTGAGTAGCTGGGATTACAGGCACCCTCCACTACGCCCAGATAATTTTTGTGTTTTTAGTACAGACAGGGTTTCACCATGTTGGTGAGGCTGGTCTCGAACTCCTGACCTCGTCATCTGCCCGCCTTGGCCTCCCAAATTGCTGGGATTGCAGGAGTGAGCCACCGCTCCTGGCCAGGGCACGTGCTCTTTTATCATCATGGATAATACCAAACAGTTTTCTACCAGCACTGCATCTCAGTTCCCATTGCTCCATATCCTCACCAACATTTACTGTTGCCATAACTTTTTATATTTGCTAATTTGGTGTACGTTATAGCATTATCATCGTAATCTTAATTTGCATTTGTCTGTTCTACAATGATGTTGAGGATCTGTCCATGTCTCAGTCGGTCATTTGGATTTTCTGCTATTGTGAAGTGCCTTTTTAAGTCGTTTTCCCATTTTGTATTGAGTCATCTGTTTTTTCTTTTTGATTTCAAATAGCTCTCTCTGGATATATATATTCATTGTCAGTTGTATGTATTAGAAATATCCTTTGCTAGTGAAAAAATTATACACACACATATATACACACAAATCTTATATATAATACATATTATGTGTTACACATATTATATACATATATTTTTATGTCTTATAAAGATGTATGTATATAATACTGCCTTCATAACTGTGTAAAGCTCTTTTGAGATTAATGAAGAAAATAATATTCACTACCATTCACATGAAATATGACCCTAACTTAAAAAATTCAAACACTGAATTTGCCAGTTGTCTCAGGATTTTCTGTGTTTGTTGTTATTTTGTTGTTTAGTTACTGGAATTATATAGTAAATTATATTTTCAACAAGCATTTTCATGTCCCAGATACATTTTTTTCAGGATTTTTTAGAATCAATTATACCACTTGTTATGGGGTAAAAACAAATATGCTTTATAGACTTGCATGAAATATTTTAAAGATTTTAGTATTTAGAATTATGTTTTAACAAAATCCAGAAACTGAATTATCTAAAGCTGTTTTTTAAGTTTGGTTTCTTGAAAACCTAAAGAGTAAAATTTGCATTGAGATAGCATCACTTGTCTTCCTGTTCTGTAGAAGTGTATCCACTTCCAGGAATGTAGAAATTTTGTTTTCTCATAAAATGTTATTCTCCCATGAAATCCCAAGAGCCAAGCATACCTTGGTTTTAATCTCAGGTTCACCATAAATTAGTTAGGTGATCTTTAGCAAACTTCTTTTCTACTTCGCTAAGCTTCAGTACTGTTATGTAAAGCGGTTTACTATTATTTTTAATTCAGAAAATTGTTGTGATGATTAAACTAGATTTGTGTTGTCACACACTGCATGGTATATAGTAATTTCTTACAAATATTTGCCATTATTAAATTGGATTTCTACAATGGCTTCCTAATTGATCTTTTATAAAAACTTATTTAATGTTGAATTTCTTCACTGGTGAAATGAGCTGAGCATGTAATATTCAATAAATGGCAAATATCATGTTCTCTGCATATAATGACAGTTCAGTAAAGGAAAGGTATTATTATTTATTAATACAAAAGTTCAACATTAACATAATTGCTCTAGTATAGTGACTAATATAGTTATGCTTCACATATAACATATTTTTAGCACTTTTAAAAGCACTTAAAGTATATATTAAAATCACTTTTACTTCTACGTGATTCCAGAATATGCTTTTGCTTAACAGGGAAATTCTTAAAGACAATATAGGGATATGTGTATGATAATGAGTAAAATAGCTCTGTCACTCTGAGATCAATCTTCATTTTAATCTTTTTTTGTAATAAAACTTTAATTGTGAAATCTTTTCAAGAAGTGCCTTGAGAGGTAGCTTGAATTCATTAAATTTAATAAGATAATATATGTGAGAGCCGATTAGACAGAGTTTAGTGTATGTTAGGAACTTGGTAAATATTAATTCATCCACTCATCCATCAGTAAAAAAAAAAGAAGTAAAAATTGTCAGCAAAATAGCAAAATAGATTGTAAACTGTTGTGGTAAAATGTCACCTTGATTCATATTTCTTGACATCTCATTTTGAATGAACAAAATGTACTTTTTTAAAGAAGATAATGCTTAGAATAAATTTTGTAAGTGGAACAAAAAAGATACAAAATTGTGGTGATAAGCTATCTCAGTCAAGTAAAACAATTATTTTAACAGAATAAATAAAAACCAAAATTATAATATTAATTACTTCTAGATATTACAGTTACAGATTTTTATTCTCTTATATATAATTTTCTGGTTATTCCAGATTTTCTGATATAGCATTTATGATCTAAAAAGTGTTTTTAAATGAATATTTGTTTTTGACATTTAAAAAAATTTAAATGAATATTTAAATGTTTTAAACATTTAAAATATGTTTTAAAATGAATGTTTAAAATGCGATAAGAGATTGGAGATTTGGCCGGGTATGGTGGCTCACACCTGTATTCCCAGCAATTTGAAAGGCTGAGGCTGGTGGATCACTTGAGGTCAGGAGTTCGAGACCAGCCTGGCCAACATGGTGAACTCGTTCTCTACTAAAAATACAAAGATTAGCTGGGCGTGGTGGCATGCCCCTGTAATCCCAGCTACTCAGGAAGCTGAGGCAAGAGAATCACTTGAACCTAGGAGGTGGAGGTTGCAGTGAGCTGGAATTGTGCCACTGCACTCCAGCCTGGGCAACAGAGTGAGACTCCATCTCCAAAAAAAAAAAAAAGAGAGAGGGAGAGAGAGATTAGAGATTAAATGGGTTATAGTTACAGGATTTAAAGACTGAAAAATTAATTGGATATTGGAAATCAGGATGAAACCAAGCCATGGGTAACCATATGGATGTTAGAGCTGTTCACAAAGATATAAAATATAGGAAGTAGAGGAGGTTTAAGTAAATAAGGAAGTAAATGATTATTTCACTTTGGAAATATATTAGAGGTGCCTATTTAATGTGCAATAAACAGTCTCCTAAAGTCAGTTGATAGAGAATTGAAACTCATGACAAAGATTTGGTCTGAAGATAAAGAATTTGAGTCATCAATAATTAGTTAGTGGGTAAGGCCATCCCAGTTAAGATTACCAAAAAGTA
Organism: Theropithecus gelada; assembly: GCF_003255815.1. NCBI lineage: Eukaryota > Metazoa > Chordata > Mammalia > Primates > Cercopithecidae > Theropithecus > Theropithecus gelada. The sequence continues at coordinate 73,786,995 of NC_037672.1, forward strand.
CTTAATATGACCAGGTCAAAGATAGAATCTTTGAATGCCAACGAGAAGGGTGGAAATAAAGAGCTCACCAAGATAACTGAGATGTGTGGCCAGGGAGGAAAGAAGAAAACTAGAAGATGGCTTCATAAAACCAAAGATAGGTTTTCAGGGAACATGATGAAGGCTACAAGGAAATCAAGGAGTAAAACAAACAAATGAAACCATGAAAGACATTACAACGGTTGTCCTTGACAAAGACAGCTTTAGTGGTGTGGTAGGAACAGATTGCAGAGAATTAGTGAATGGGAAAAAAAGAAGGAGAAAACAATAAATATGGAATTCTACTTAAGTAAGCTTAGCAGTAGCATAAAAAAATTTGACAGCTTGTTCAGCGTATCTTCATAATACAGCTTATGTCTGATACACCTGTTAGCAATTCCTTGAGGGAACTGATGACATTTACATGACTTTCAGCAATTGCTTTCGATATTCTCTTTCCACTGTATGTTGCATGTCCAATTTTATGAATATTTTGATATGCATAAATATCTATAAATGGAGTGTTCTATATGAGTACTTTGGGATCAGAATTTTTCATTTTAACCAGCGGCAGTTGTGAAATTACAAAATATTTGAGAAGTGTCTGCAAGAATTTTTGCACTAAGTAGAAATAATATGCATTATAGTAGCCTATCTATTAGATGTGGGCAAGCCATAGGGGACAAAACGACTTACTACCTTTAACCATGAGACTTTTGCTTGTTTTACCTTTTAGATGATAAGTCTTTCTATTACCTTGCCTCTTTTAAAGTCACAAATATCAAATACAAAGAAAATTATGGCATGAGATCTTCAAGAGAGTTTATAGAAAGGAGTCATCAGATTGAAAGGATGGTAAGCTCAATAGAAATTTTAAATGTTTTTTAATGTGTCTTTTGCATCACTTTGAATGTGGGTGTTATATAGGAACTTAGTCCCAATTTCTTCTTTTGTAAAATGGAGATAATATAGTATGTAAGTCATGTAGTTGTAAAGATTAAATTACTTAATATGTGTAAAATATTCAGTATACTGTGTGCACCATCAAATGTATATAGTAGATTAGAGTAGGCAACTAATTGACTCCTGAGAAATTGTTGGTTGAAACAAATGTTTCCCTATTTTTAATTCTTGATTTTATATTTTTCGATTCATTTTCTTTATTCTTTTTTAACATAAGAATATAGAGTTGCCACAATCAGTGTACCAATTTGTTTATTTTGAAAGCACTTGAAAATTATATAAAAGCACATGGTATGTCTATAATTTTTGATATTATTCTTAAATCTGGTTATGACTCACATATTTTGTTTTATTATAGCTTATGTATTTATCAAGTTATTTCTAACTTTTTAAGTATATTGGATGAGCCATCTCCTTAACTGTCGTAGCAGAAAGTCAAAGAGAATAGTCTTCCATTTTTTGTCCCATGAAAAGCATGGTTATGGAGATCATAGATTTGTTTAGGAAAATTCAGTTTATTAGCTTGGATTGTAGTCTTTTAAACTTATAAGAGTTACTCTAGAACCAAGAATTAATGGCCAAATAGGAAGAGCACTATGTTAATATGATTCTTTATGATTAGCTTTAGACACTAATCTCCTTTAGTAAAAGATGAGAACTTTGACATTCCCATTCTTCCCTCACTATACTATCCTCTCTCTGTATTATTCACAATGTGAGAAAATATTTACAATTTATCCTGTTATTTACATAAGTTGATTCTAAATGTTGAAAAGCAATAAGAGCATTTCCCTTTCCATAGCTTTTTGAATAGTATTTTTATTTTTTACAATTATTACCACAGTTCTTATGCCATTCAAATCATGTTCCCAGAATTAAGTATGAATATATTTTCTCTCTCTTTCGTGTGTGTGTAACCCCTCTGCCATTTTACTGTATTATCTGACATTTCCAAGGTCTTGGCATTTCTTTAAATCTTCTTTTCTAAAACCTTATGTTTCCTCCTCAGTTTCAACTATAGTTGTGCTGTAGGTGCACTTTACAAAGGTAAACCTAACCAGGACAGGACTGCACCCTTTTGTGAGATCCATTGCTTCTTGCATCCCATGTTTTCATTGATATAGTAAGATATGTCCTCAAGTACCTTTTCTAAGAAAAAGTTCATGGGATGTAAAATTTATGAATTATTTTATACTGAAAAAAATCCTGTATTCTATATGTCACTCAGTTGAAAGTTTCGATGCACAACTTTAAGTTGAAAATCATTTCCCTAAAAGTGCATGCAATGTAATGCCTCTGCCTTTTTTCTTTTTGCTTATGATTGCTTTGGTGATTTGGGCCCTTTTTGATTCTCTATAAGTTTCAGATTTTTTTTGTCTAATTCTGTAAAAAGTGATCTTGGTACTTTGATAGAAATAGTGTTAAATCTCTAAATTGCTTTTGGCAGTATGGTCATTTTAATGGGATTGATTCTTCCAATCCATGATCATGTCTATGAGACAACGTTTGTTTTGTCTCTGATTTCTTTCAGCAGTGTTTTGTATTTCTCCTTGTAGAGATCATTTGCCTCTTCAATTAGACGTATTCTGAGGTATTTTATTCTTTTTGTGGCTATTGTAGATGGGATTGCATCTTGATTTTGCTGTCAGCTTCAACATTATTGGTGTTTTCTAATGCTAGTAATTGTTTTATGTTGATTTTTTGTATCCTGAAACTTTAATGAAGTTTATCAATTCTGGGAGCTTTTTTTGTGAAGTCTTTGTTTTCTATACATAGAATCATATCATTTGTGAAGAGAGATTGTTTATCTACTTCTTTTTCTATTTGGACGCCTTTTACTTTTTTCTGTTGCCTCATTACTCTGCATAGGACTTCTAGTACTATGTTGAATAGAAGTGGAGAGGGTGGGCATCCTTGTTGTGTTCCAGTTCTCAAGGGGAATGGTTCCAGCTTTTGCCCATTCAGTGTGATATTGGCTGTGGGTTTGTCATAGATGGATCTTATTATTTTGACATATGTTCCTTCAATGCCTAGTTTGTTGAGGGTTTTTATCTTGAAAGGATACTGGATTTTATCAAAAGCTTTTTCTGCATCTATTGGGATGATCATTCTGTTTTTAATTCTGTTCATATGGCGAATCACATTTATTGATTTGAGTATGTTGAGCCACTTGCATCCCAGGAATAAAGGCTACTTGATTGTGACAAATTAACTTTTTGTGCAGTTAGATTTGGTTTGCTGGTATTTGGTTGAGGATTTTTGTGTCTATGATTATAAGGAGTATTGACCTGATATTTTCTTTTTTTCATGTGTCTTTGTCAAATTTTGGCATCAGGATGATGCTAGCTTTGTAGAATGAGTTAGGGATGACTCCTTTCTTCCTGATTTTTTGGGAATAGTTTTAGTAGGGCTGGTACCCATTATTCTGTGTATGTCTGGTAGAATTTGACTGTGAATTCATCTGGTCCAGGGATTTTGTTGGTTTGTAGGTTTTTTTTATCACTGATTTAGTGTCAGAACTCGTTATTGGTCTGCTCAGGTTTTCAATTTCTACTTGGTTCAGTCAGGGAGGTTATATGTTACCAATAATTTATCTATTTCCTCTAGATTTTCTAATTTACATGCATAAGTGTTCATAATAGACTATCTTTTGTATTTTTGTGGGTTTGGTTGTAATGTCAACTTTGTCATTTCCGATTGTACTTATATGGATTGTCTCTCTTTTTTTCTAATTTAGATAGCTATCAGTCTTGTTTATTCTTTCAATAAACCAAAAATTTGATTTTGTTCATCTTTTTTTTTTTTTTTTTTTTTTTTTTATATTTATTTATTATTATTATACTGTAAGTTGTAGGGTACATGTGCATAACGTGCAGGTTTGTTACATATGTATACTTGTGCCTTGTTGGTGTGCTGCACCCATCAACTCGTCATTTACATCAGGTATAACTCCCAATGCAATCCCTCCCCCCGCCCCCCTCCCCATGATAGGCCCCGGTGTGTGATGTTCCCCTTCCCGAGTCCAAGTGATCTCATTGTTCAGTTCCCACCTATGAGTGAGAACATGCGGTGTTTGGTTTTCTGTTCTTGTGATAGTTTGCTAAGAATGATGGTTTCCAGCTGCATCCATGTCCCTACAAAGGACACAAACTCATCCTTTTTTATGGCTGCATAGTATTCCATGGTGTATATATGCCACATTTTCTTAATCCAATCTGTCACTGATGGACATTTGGGTTGATTCCAAGTCTTTGCTATTGTGAATAGTGCTGCAATAAACATACGTGTGCATGTGTCTTTATAGCAGCACTATTCACAATAGCAAAGACTTGGAATCAACCCA